>NW_024369485.1:4320326-4487801 GCF_014805655.1 Passer montanus
GTCACATTTATACTCTAGGCATCTAGTCTAAGCAGGTCATCAGGCTTCTCTTCATGGTGCAAAATAAGAATTAAATGCCATCAGAAGTCAGCCCATCCCATCATCAAACAGTTGGAACAAATGATCTGCTATAAATTTTTATCTCTCCAATACAGAGATTAGACACTTAACTTTAATTTTAAAATCAGCCTCAGAGACCTAAACTTAAGAAAGTCGAGTCTCACTTTTACAGAGATTGAATTAATAACATAAATATGTACTTTGGGGTACTATTAGGGTGGGATGATATAAAATTAAATCTTTTTAATTGTTTGCATAAGCTTTTTCCCCTAAGTTTCTCTCTCTTTTGTCATGTCAGGATGTTGTAAATGCACAGTCTAGAGCTGCAGAATTGTGCGATCACTGGAGGCTACAGGAGACTCATGAGGTTGCTGCCATGTACTCGTATTTTTCATTTTAATTGGTTATCAAGGAAAATTGAATTTCCTGAATAAGAATGATTTGTTGACTTCATTGTGGCTTACTGAATAGGTATATAATTGTCAAGAATAGGTTTGTGTTCTGTCTTTAGAAAAAATTAGTCTGCTCAAGTCCCATTTCTCTCTGCTACTTTTGTGGGTTTTATCATATACTAATCCTCCAATACATTTTAATTTTGATCTGGCTCTGAATTCACCACATTAACTAAAGGCTCCAGATTTTTAAGCTCTACAAAACCTGTAATTTTAATTTCAAGGTTGCATCATCAGCATTTCTAAACAGTTACGTGAGATCCAATAAGGAATCATCTCCAAGAACAATTTGTCTTCCATATCATCAAACTCTTTTATAGGCTCACATCACAAAGGAATGCTGTGTGCTTTTCAGATCGTCAGCACTTGCTGTGATTGAGAAGTGGATGATATTGTAATCTCTGTCAGAGTCAATGGGCAGCTGAAGTTGTTTTCTGAACTCCAAATACTCCTTTGATGTTAGTTTCTTAAGTGAAAACTTAGAAAAGGAAATTGCTCTTGTAAGCATCTTTTTGACTCATATAATCTGTTTTTATTGGTATATATTGTCTGGAAGGTTTGTACTTTGGATTTAAGTGCAACCAGTTTTTCCTTCAAAAGTGTCTGGTTTTTGTTTGTGTATTGAACTCTCTGCTCAACAAAGAAAAGATTAACTTTTCCACATTACTGGAAAAACTTTCTTTTCAATTACATTCAAGCAGCAGCTCCACTTCTAGTATTTAATGTGTAAGGACAACTGATTGATGTTCCTTTTCTGATAAACTGTGTATTAAGTGACGAGAGACACCCAAAGTCACATGCTCTGCGAGATTGTCAAATTCTACCTGATAATAGTTCATAATTTGTATTAAAAAAAACCCACTTAATTTCTTTGGGTCCTCAGAAGCATTTTTGCATGATGAAGACATGCAATCATGACCATGACCATGACCTTCTTCTTATCAAAATTAAGGAAATGTATTATGCATTTTACTTGCTGCTTCTTTTTTCCTTTTTTTTTTCTTTTAATAATTCATCTAGAAACAGTTATAGGAGGGACTAACATGATTTATGCAATGAAATTAGACTTTTATTAAGATATTTAAATCTATTTTTTCACAAAGTATATATATATATGTATTTCTTCATGAGAATAATATTTAATCTCCTGTTAATATGGCTGCCTCTATATACATCCCTATGAGCAAAATGAACAGAGAGAAGATGATAGCTCAGATATTGGATGTTAATCATTCACAGTATAAAATTGTCCTTTGTCTAGTTTCAGATTATTTCCAAGAGTCCTCACCTGAATAATTCCCAGGCATGCTTTGAAACATAGCATAGATCAGACATTATTTACAAAAGGTAATTTGGATAGTGCCAACCTCTTTTGGACACATAATTATACCACACTAGTTGAACTCCAGACCTTCATAGTTCAGTTATAATTTGTAAGTTGTTTGTGCTCAGTCAGTTTGCTTTGGTTACCCACAGACCAATATTTGCTGACCCTTGAGATGTTCCACCAGGCGCTGTCCAGCCCTCAAGAGCTCTAAAAGGACATGGAACTCCCCTGGATCCTCTGCTGCATCTGTGAGCAGCCAGGAGACTGCATAAAATTTAGCGTACCTCAAATGATGTTAGATATTTATGTGAGGCCAACTGAATCAAGACTTACACCTCCTCAGAGTGAGCTGAAAAGCTGTCTAGGTTCCATTAATTGTATTGTTGCAAGAGTCTCATATGGCACCAGACAATTGTGTTTGGCCAACTGAGTTCTAAGAAGCTTAAATATTTTTTCTTAGGCTGTCATAGAGTTTAGGACAGTTTAAAAAGGACTAAATTTAAGGTGCCTTTTCAGGAAAGGAATATATATTTGTAAGTTGGTACGAAGGCTATTTTGAGCTGTCTGTTTTGTCACGAGATGGCATCAATCTTCCAAGTACTCTTCCTGTCCAGCAAATACATTCTGTGCAACTAATTCAGAAATAGGTGCCTATTCTGCAGATATTCAGTTATTAGTCTACTAATTGCATATCAGTATAATGACTTCTCTTTCCAGGAGTACGGACAACATTACTAAGCTGCTTGTTTTGCCAGTATACCATATCAGTTGCAATCATATTAATGTAGCCAGATGTTATTTACATGTATGTAGATCTCCTGCTTGCTTTGGGAATTCACCTGTCCTGCCACAGGTACTCATGACCACTTTTGATGACAAGGTGAATCATTGCTTGCAAGCCCTGTCACTTCCTTGAAGATTCTTTTTTATATTTACCCACAGTTTTCACTTTGTGACAGCATGTGAGTATTGTGCTAGTGCTTTTTCAATTCTTAGACATTTTCCAGCTTCTCTACTAACTGCAGTGGCTCTGTTGCCAGCTGCTCCAACACGGGTGCAATCATAAACTGGTTGTTATATTGTCTACTTGGGTTTGTTGCTTTTTGCTAATGTCAGCATGGGATTGAATTGGAAGTTTTCTGGCAGTTTCTGGCTCTTTTTTATACACACTATGTTCCTGTCTCTTCTCATTTCTTCAAGTAAGTGAGGAAATGTGTTAGGTTGCACTAGACTCTCCAAAGCTGTTTGTGACTTTATTTAGTTTAAATTAAGCATGGGATCTTCTTCTATCTTATGGGAAAGTGAATATCAAACATATGAGGCTTTGACTTATTATTTTTACCCTTTTCAGCTCGCAATTCCCAGAAATTATTGTCCACACTCTCAACTGTGAAAATGTCACTTGTGTCTTCTAGGATTCCTGCTCAACCCATACAACTCTAAAGTCTACAATCCTGAGAATAAAGAGATAATGTTTATGTTAAATATATCTTCCTTAAAATCTGGAAGTTTGGAAATGTCCGAAAAGAACCTTCCTGTACACATTTTGGTCTCAGTCTCTCACAGGTCTCCGTCCTTTATTTCAATGACTCATGGAACTAGTATTACTGACATCCCTGTCTTTCTCTTTTTACCCCATTTGACTTTCTCATAAATGGGTAAGATCAGGAACCATCATTCACCTATTCCCTTATCTTAGCCTTAAGGAGGCAATTAAAATCCAGTGCTTCCTGTACACCCTCTGCATCTTTGCTTTAAAAAGAAAATTAGTCCTTCCTCCTGCTGGGTTCCTATCCCCATCAACCCATTTTATGGTGAGTAAAAATAGGCCTCCTTGAATCTCCTATCTCATCTCATCTGTACTGAAATTGCCATCTCATCTGTACTGAAATAATTCCTATGTTTGGAATATTTTATTTCATTCCTCATTAACAAATATTTTCACGATTCTGTGAATGATTGTATTATTATCTTGAATGTATTATGTATATATATTATATATAGAGACATATACAGTGTAAATTTGAAATTATTTGTGACTGGAAAGGGTAAGGTGGACAGTATAAGATTAATTCTAGCCCAGAATATTAACCCTGAGGACAGTATGTACTTTCCCAGTCCCATTGTATAATGTCCATTTTCTGTCAACTACCTCAGATTTCTTTCCTCTTCCTCTTTGGCTGGTTTGTTTGATTTTTTTCTCATACTTCCAGGGAGGAAATTCAAGTTTGTATTCTTAGCTCCACTTGACAGCAACTAGAGTTATCACAAAATCATAAAGTTTGAGAAAGGGCCTCAGAGACGGTGCTTAATGCTGGTTGTATGCCAGGCAGGTAACTCCAACATGGAAAAGAGCAACCCTGGGGAGATATATGATAGACTGGGTGAGGGTGAGAATTCTCTTGTTGTCTCATATCTGATTCTTCAGGTAGCACTTTACATGTGAGAGGCTATTGGCTGTGAGAGCCCACTGCATTCCTGTTTCCTCATATTTCAAAAGTATATTTTGGTTGTTAAGATTCAACTCTATAAGCCTTACTTTTAGTTTGACCTTTTCCAGAGCCCACACCATGTCATCTTCCACCTAATTAGCTATTTCTTCAGAGATATTTTGTGAGTGTGTCTCACTTCTCAGTTTTAGACTCTAAGCCTGATTTGATGAGTTAATGATCCTATTAGTAGACTCAGCATGGTAGTGACATTTTCAGGAAGAGTTTATAGGAAAAGATTGGGAAATAGTTTGCACTTCTTACACATTACTTATTTTCTTCATGTTCCATCCTTCAAAGAATCTGCATGATGACATTTTAAGGATAAATAGAATAAAATATTTTATAACTGGGTGGCAACATTATGCTGATTCTCAGTTTGCTTGAGAAAACTGCTCTTGAGGTCAACATGTCTTGCTTCATTCCTAATTACCTAAGGAGTTTTTGGGTGTTTTTACTGTTTACAAAATTTTGCTGTATTTGTTTTCATTTGAACTAAATTGTGACTCGAAATGTTCTTTCTATCTCCTACTATGCCAATTTTAGATACCAATTTTTATGAAAAAGTCAGGCCCTGACTGTAGCAGCTAATCTGTGGCTTGAGCAGCTAAGAACACAATTGGTATTCAGGGATATGTTTCCAAATTTTAACTATTAGTTCTGCAATTAGAGTGAGACAGTTTCCCTGTGGAAGATAGGAGTAGAAGCCAGAAGCTACAGGGAATAGAAAGATCTGGAGATATGTACTGGAGATATTTACTGCTTTGATAAGAGCTGTGATTTTAATCAGTCTTTTACCACACTGGACAAAATCATTCCACTTCTGAGCAGTGGTGGGGATATAGAGTAGGCACAATACTTAGTGGGGTACTGCACGTGAGCAGAGCTCAAATAAAGCATGATAACATTGTCAAGGTTAGCAGATATGAAAATTGCAGCTGGATATTTCCTGTTCAAAATGTGTGAGCAGAGCTCAAATAAAGCATGACATGACATTGTCAAGGTTAGCAGATATGAAAATTGCAGCTGGATATTTCCTGTTCAAAAATATTAACATACTTCCTACTGCTGTTATCAGTGTTATCAGAAAACCTAGTAAGTAACAAACATCTAAATTAAGTCCTTATGTTTACAGTTTCATCTGGTCATGATTTTTCCTAATTACTTCTGTGGTTGGAAGAAGTACAGTTATATTCCACACAGATTTTAACAAAAGAAAGAATCATAATGTGAAGCTAAATTAGACCAAAGCATTGATGAACTTGGAAAATTAATTAATTAATTGTCCAGTATTTTCAAGTGTCTGGCAATGCTGAATGAGTAAAAGATGCTGGCTAATGACAGGTCTAGCCTTCCCTGTCTAAAATGCAACTCTGATTCCTGCATAGTGCCAAGCATCACAAAGAATTGGTATTATGATTATGCACTTTCAATTCCAAAGGGCTTTTCAAGTTTCTGACATTACTGACTATATTTATTAGTCTTCTATTTTAAAGTCAATAGTGTAATGTAAAAAAATTAAGATGAACAACTTTCCCTTTCTTTCTTTAAAATGAACCTATTACATATTTTAAAAAAATGATTGAAAAAGAGCATAATCTTTTAATGGTCTAGTTCTCTTAGAAGATCTCATCTTGTCTAAAATGACATTTTTCTCCTTTCTGTAGTCTTTACATCTTACAGTGCACTGATAAATTTGTAGAGTTGTATTCAGACTGTTCCCCAGACAGCTTGTTTACAAGCACTTTAATATGACTGACTATGTACTTCATCTTTTGGACTTGCACTTTTCCTATCCTCTCTGCTGCTTCAATGTCTCATGAGAAAATAAAGTCTGTGTAAAAACAAGACAAAACAACAACAGCAACAAAACCCCAACAAAACCTCACTTCTCTACTTGTCTTCCTTTTTTTTTTTTTATCTTAAACCTATTTTCTACACCTTTTCCCTTGAATTTTCTTTAGCTCTTGGTCTAATAATGCATACTTGCTAGATTTTCTCTTTGGAATAGTACTAAAGGTCTTCTCAGTTCACTTGTCTTCTCACATAATTTACTTCTATTGTATGTTTCTCTTCCAGAACACCTAGAGAGCTCTTCAACCTTTTATTTCGCTCTTCTTTTCAACCTGAAGCCTTTCACATATGAACTCGTTATTACCTGGCACAATGCTAACATTCATAGAAGCATATAATAGAATGACTTGGGAGGGGACCTTAAAAATCATCTAGTTCCAACCTCTCACTATGGGCAAGATTGCCACCCACTGGGTCAGTTTGCTCAGGGCCACATCCAACCTGGCCTTAGACACTTCCTGGGATGGTGCAGCCATGAGTTCTCTGCACTACCTCCTCCAGTGACTCATGACCCTCACAGTAAAGAATTTCTGTCTAACCTGTAGCCTAAATCTTTCTTCTTTTAGTTTAAAACTGTTCCCTCTTGTCCTATCATCATCTGCTTGTGAAGAATGTTGCTCTCCATCTTTCACGTAAGTTCCCTTTAAGTGATGAGATGTCCTCAAGCTTCTGTTCTCCAGGATGAACTTTCCCAGTCTGTCTTCACAGCAGAAGTGCTACAGCCCTCTGATCACCTTTGTGATCTCCTCTGCCTCTGCTCTAAGAGATCCATCTCTGCTCAAGTTTGGAGAGCTCCAGAGCTGGATGTAGCACTCCAGGCACTACACAAGGGCAGAGCAGAGGGGCAGAATCCCCTCCCCTGGTGTGCTGGCCACGCTGTTGTTGATGCAGCCCTGGATGCAGTTGGCCTTGGTCTGCAACTGCACATTGCCAGGTCAGGCCCAGAGTTTCCTCCACCAGAGTCTCCCAAATCCTTCTCTATTGGTTTGCACCAATATTGCTGAACGGGATGTGCCTTGGCTTGTCTGGCCCTTGCTGCTGAACCTAATAGCAGCAACTGTGGCATTTCTCCCCAGAGACACTGTCTGGCTAGCTGTGAGTCTCAGCTGGGCACGCTGGGGCAAGCCCAGGCATGCCCAAGCTCCAGTACTTGCGGGGTAGAAATTTCTCCATGGAAATTCCTCTGGTCCTCTGATGGAGAAGCTTTTAGGTGAATGGTGAAGGAAGGAGTCGATACTGATGGAGAGGTTTAATCCAGAGTTTCTATTCTGGGCTGTGTGGCCCCTGAATCTAGCCACAGCTCCAACAGAATTCCTCAAGCACATGGTGTGCTTGGCCTTTTATGCGGGGGAGAAGGGGAGTGGGGGAGAACCAAGGACAACCAACCAGGTAGGGGGGAGGGGGTCTCAAGTGAAAAGGACACCTGGATGGGCCAATGGCCCCCCAGGGGGTCGAGAACATCCTTAGAATCTGCCAATCACTTGCTGCCCTTCTGGAATTCATGGTTTGATGGACAGTACTCGGCAGAGGTCAAGGAGGGGGAAAGGAGAGGGGATTGACACACCTGGGGAAAGACTGGCGTGACTGAGGCACGCCATGGCAGCACACTGCAAGACTTCTCCACAGGGCTGATCTCATTGAGTTCATTATTCATTCTCTACTGATGTCTGGGACTGCCTCAACTCTACTGCAGCAGCCTGGACTTGGGACTGGTTGAATCTCCTTAGGAGCATGTGGGTCCCGCTTATCGAGCTTGTCCAAGTCCCCTGGATGGCATTGCTTCCTTCTGTTGTGACAAATGCACATCTCTGCTTGGTGCCATCTGCAAATCTGCTGTCACCGTGTTCCTCCAATTCTTTGCTTGTTTGTTTTTCTCTTCACTCTGTACCAAACCTGTAGTTTTTTAGCCCTAATGTAGGAAGGACCCAGTTATCTGCTAAAATCTGTGCAATGTTTACGCAATTATTTTCAATACTTTATGAAATTAAATATGGATTAAACATTATTTAATAGACTAATAAAATTGTCACATTTTTTAAAATATTGCAGTAATTCTCCTTTATTTAGTTATTAAATATCTTCCTTTCTGTATCTGTGCTTTTCAGTCAGTGGGAATGGGCATTTAGGAAAGAGGAAGTATGACAAAGTGTTGTTGAAGATTTGCTGTTGATAAGCTCTATAGCTAGCTCATCCAGCATTTTATTTCATATTTCAGATAGAGTAGATATATCTCCATGCAACTTTGCAGTCAATTTTACCAATACATAATTCCAAATATTTTTAAATTTACTTGTATTATACACTATGAAATAGTCTTTGCACAACCTACTGAATGTTTGCACTGTTGTATGTTCATTTTCCTCCTACCTTCTTTGTTCTTGAAGTATTCAAATTATGTTCAACATTTTTGCAATGTAAAAGAATGCAGCTTAGTTTTTCTAAATATCTATTTCTTCTCTCCTAAGTACTGACACCTCTGATCACATTTATCAAATTTGTCTTATAGTGTAAATGAAAAAAATGTCAGAGAACATGGTCTTTACTTTTACCATTTTTCTATCTGTACCATTACTTAGCATGTTATGTGGATGGAATCTGAGCAAATTTATTAAGATTATTAGCAAGTAGTTGTAAAATCAATTCTTCTGTGGTGCTTTTCAATTATGTAATTATCTTATTCATTCTCTCTTCACTTCATTTTCATAAATGATGTTTCTTCATATATTATTCTAGATGTATTTGTCTAACCATAGTGCTTCAAAATCTTGATTGTTGACTGGAACCCCGTTGTGCTTGATGCTGAATACATATGGATCAATAAGGAAGCAAACCTGTCTCTACTATGAAAAATATAAGAATAAGATGAAAGACAACATATTGACAAAAACAGATGGGATAAAAATACAAAAAGTAGACCTATTTTATCTGTATTACCCAACTTTACAATTTTTATTTCGAGAATATATATTTTATTTTGAATTGACACATGTCTGAGAAACAGACATTTAAAAAAACTGCTTTGGTTTTACATTTTAAAAAAATGACTAGTTGTTGCTTATGCTTTTAAATCTACAGGTATGAACTCTGATACACCATAAGAAGAACTTTTTCATTAAGAGGACATTATCTATTGTCATAATTGGCAGAGTGTTGGCTGCATTTTGCTTGTGTTTCTCCAGCTAATGACTTTCTGGACTATGCCATTCTACTAAAGGGACAGGAATAAGACAAATTTTGGTCTATATTTGAGCTACTTTGGGAAAACAGACATGTTTAAAGTGTCTTTTAAGTGTTATTGCATTTCACAGTATCATTTTTTGTTGGAGATACCCTAAGCCTGTTTTATCTTAATATTTTCTGAATTTGGAAGTATACTATAATTCTTACTTCTAGACCACTACTTCCAGTTCTGTGTATGCTTTTAGAATTGTATTCTTGGGCCCAATATGGTTAAAGGCACAGCCTGGTTTTTAGTAGTGGAGGGGCCACAGAGGTGGTTTCTGTGAGAAGCTGCTGGAAGCTTCCACCATGTCCAGCAGAGCCATTCCTGATGGCTCTGAAGATGGACCTGCTGCTGGCCAAAACTGGGCCTATCTGAGAGGTTGGTAGCACCACTGCAATAACATATTTAAGAAGAAAATTAAAGAAAAAAAAGTTTGGCATGCATTTTCTCTAGTCAGAGAAGAGGAGGAGGTGAGAATATGTGAAGGGAACAACATGCAGGCACCAAGGTCAGTGGAGAAGGAGGGGCAGGAGATGCTCCAGGTGCCAGAGCCGAGATTCCTCTGCAGGCTGTGGTGAGACCATGGTGAAGCAGCTGTGCCCCTGCAGCCCATGGGTCCATGAGGAATGCAGAGATCCACCTGCAACCCCTGGGGATCCAGAGATCCACCCACAGCCCGTGGGGGAGGTGCCCACACCAGACCACCAACACCAACGTCAATTCACAAACATTGCTCCTCTGAATTCTGTACAGACCACTTTGGAAAGTGCCATTAGGATGGACTATGTGATCCTTGTCATGCTTCTGATCAAGGTGAGGAAGGACAAGGAAGTGAGTGTAACTAAGGAAATGCAATCTGTTTTAAGGACTGATTATTACAGAAACAGCACAGTTAACTTTGGCTCATTTAGACATCCCTCCATGAATACTCAGTGTGGATGGCTCCTCTCAGGCAAAGTATGTGTTAGGGAGGGCTGGGAAAGGAGCAAGGTCAAAGCTAAGTGTAGAGCTTGCTCACAAGTAGAGTTTTTTTAGGCATGGGAAATTTTAAGTGAGCATTATAGTTTGTTTGCTATCCACATTAAATCAAAGGCACATCTTTTCTCTATATGTCTAGTGTTAGCTCTTGGATACTGTAGCTGCTTAAGGCAATTGGTGTTCCTGTCAATTTTCCAAATAATCCATGCCATTAAATTGATGAGACTGTCATCTCCACTGGTTAGTGGCAGAGGACTTGGCTCATGAGCAGCTGTATTAATGCAATTTGAGTTTTTCACAATTTGTGAGATCCCTGTCCCTATGGCCTATCTACAAGGAATTAAAATGGTTCCCTGGAAACCCATCTCTGCAGTCAGTTAAACCCAAGATGTTTGAAATGAGACCGTTGGGCTCAGTGAATTGTGTGTTTCTGTGTAACTTTATTTTGTCAGGGCTTATTTGACTAGCTGTACACGTTGGCAGCTGCTGGCAGACAAATACGTTATCAGTGGTCTAAACAGTTTGATTGTTTTAACAGCAAAAAATGGATTGCACTTGATGCATTTTTCAAGTGTTTCAAACTAAACTCTCCACACTACAGAAATGTGCCTGATGCTTTCACAAAACCTATATGCAGTAATTGAAAATATTCATCATCATTCCCCATTTCCTTTCTCATCTCAGTTCTGCTTTGTTCTGTGAAGATTTTGTTATCAGAGATAAACTATAATGTGTTGTTTTGGATACAAATTCTGATAGAAAGAATTATATGGAAATCTGTTATCAATATCAAAAAAGCTGGGATACCTCATTTTAATGGGAAACATAAATTTGAGCCTGGATCTCCTCTAGCCCAAACAAAGCTCAAATCCAGATTGTGGTGCATGACCATAAGCATTCCTATAAAATTCTATCTTCAGACAGATGGTTTAATAACTCATATTTGCTTCAAATAAGGAATTAAAAAATATATAAATGAATTAAAATTACTGGGGCATAGAGATATTCTCTACTTTGCTTCATCCACAGTCTCTTTGGCCTGTGTCACAATTAGGTAGTAACAGTACTGTAAATTTGCCAAAGCACCTCCAAAACAACTTCATCATCTACAACTGCTTTAATGCCTGTATGAGAACAACTGCTTTCTCACCAAAAGTAGTGCATTAGGAGGAAAGATGCCATACACTAGGTCAAGTTAGGAACTGGAGATCCCTCTTTAAAAAACACACCAGTCAGTACAGACAGATGAACATTGTAGTATCTGAAAGTGTGTCAGAAAACAGACTTTAGAACAGAAATCTATCAACCCAGAAAAAATTATTGTCTCACCCCTTCAAGCCAAACTCTCAGTGATGGTAGGTATTCCTAAGCTGCAGTCCTGCCATCTGTGCTATGAAGTCATCAAAAGTGGTATGTTGCTGAAACAAGTTCTTTCTTTCTATGAAAAAATGAACAGGCTTGAATTTATGCCATTCACTTAAAATCAACCTCAAAGTGTTAATCCTGTGTTTTTTGATTTGTAAAAGTTCTGTTTCTCAGATATCTCCAGAAAGCTATTGGCTTCTTGTTTGCTTTGTTTTGACCTTTCCAGTGAGATTTCTCAGAGAAATAAAATTTGTGATCGTACTGTATGTCTATCTCTCCCTTCCCCTCTACTTGTCCATAATTTTTTAACCTGTTCACCAAGTTCAGTGAACTTTGACATAGATACTGTAATTTCAAAGATGCTCTGTTCCTAGACATATTGTGAAAACAGACATCTAAATACTTGAGAGAGAACGTACAGCTGTCTGCTGTATGACCTCAGTCCTTCTCAAACAGCAGGGAATACCCATAGAAGGACTGCATATAAAACTTCAACCATCAGATAAATTTTATGTTGAAGTCATATCTTCCTAGATAGCACTGGAAACAACTCCATAGGAAATGAAAATATATGGTGTAACTTGTTCATGGAAATATTGTTTTTACATTTAGAAATTATGGAATTGCATCCAGTTGGGATGTTGGCATCAGAAAGCATCAATCTTAGGTCACGGGAAAGAGTATACTGAGGGGAAAAACCCGGGCAGCCAGGCCACAGTGGGAAGAGTGGGGTCAGGGGAATTAATACTATGCTAATAGAGCCATCCTCTATTTGGTTAAGTTTCTGGTTCTTGTTCTCAGTTAGTTCAGTACCTATTACAAATAAGGTCATGTTCTGAGTTCACGTTCGTGATTGGACCTTTTCCCTTGGATACCCCTATACCTGGATGTGATTGCCACACCCACGGGTCTTTGGATCCTGCCCACTGTACTCTGTGGTTTTCCCATTTATCATTTTTGTTATAAAGTTTTTATTTTCTGGGCAGAACCATCATTCCAGTTCCTTATTTCGCCAATTCCCTCCGGCCAAGCTGAATAAAGGGGTCACAGTGAACTCCAGACTGTGATAAAAAATGTTTCTTTAAAAACATTTCAGTTGTACCTTTCACTGTATTATATTTTTAAAAATACATAACACTACATTTCTCTTTTTACATTCTCACTGTTTTATTTTTTATTTTCTCAAGAAACTTAGAAATAAATACTCAGTTCATACTCAACACCTGGATATGGTGCTGTAGAAGCCAGAATGAGCTTTTTCTTGCATTTTTTGGCTTTAAAGTATCTGAACACTTACATTCTCTTGCCTTTCCTACATTAGCACTAAGGGAGCTGTTTTGGAGATTAACTTTACCATCTGATGTCCTGTTTTCTATAAACTATCCTGAATCACCTTTACGAGATCTGTGCCATGCTGTGAACCTAAGTGTTGCAATCTGGACAGCTATTTGCCTTCTAAGCCACAGCCAAAGTTTTCAAGTTAATAGCATATAATTAATGAACAGGAAATCCTTCTATCTTGCGCTGAGTTCACTTTTTTTCTAGACTGTGAATTCATAATGGAGAGCCAACAAAACTCAGGAAAAAAAACCAAAAGGAAGCAAAGAAAATTAAGGTCAGGAATTTTGCTCAGTGCAGATGGAGCACATCTTCATAGAAAACATCCTGGGGCAATCTACTCAACAGGCCATCCCATCTGATGAAGTGTATCATTGTCCTGAATTTTAATATGACAAGTCTGCTTTTAAGTCTCTTGTTTATGCTTTAGTACTTGAAGACTTTTATCTATGACTAGATCACAGTGGGCTTCTTCACCTACATTTATTTATTGATCATGCATAGGAAAAAGAGAGCAGACAGAGGTCCTCACCCTTATGACACTGAGTGAAGTACCAAGCTCAATGTATGGGAAAGGATTTTACACAAATTGAAGAATAATGAGATATCTATAATAAAATTGATTTTACTGTAGCCAAGCATCAAAACACCTACAGAGTGGGGTGGGCTATTTAAATGTGCCTAAATGCACGTGTTTCTTTGTTGCCAAAACACATTTCTCTTCCTTCTAACCAAACTTGCACAGAAGCAGCTGTTCCCAAACCACCCTTGTGACATAATTCCATTCTATGTCTGAAATCATTATCATACTCCTGTTGCCATGACAACAAAACATTGTGTTGCTAATGCATATGTTTCAGAAACAATTAGAGAAGTACCAGTATCCCCAAATTGATTTTAATTAGAATAGTTCAAAAATTAGTCTCTAATACCATACATTGGGGGAAAGTTTGTGATAAATCTCTTCTTTAATAAATGATTCCAGGCAGAAGGAGTTTGTCTCAGCTATATTCCTCCTTTACAGCTCTCAACCTTTTAGTTGAACCTAAGAAAAATATGTGAAATCAACAATTCTATTCATACTGCTTCAGAACATGCAATTATCACATTTAATCAGGAAGTCTTAAAAGGAAATTGAATATTTCTTGCTAAAAGCCTTGCTTCTCCTTCTGAATATTTTAAAATATTCAGATCTAGAAAGCTTTAAGTTCTTATTGCAATAATTTTTTTTTCACCTTGCATTACAGTGCTAAGAGGGGAATTCACTACAGGATGCATCTGATTATTCAAACCTATCCTGTCATAAAAATGGGGATCATTTGCCACTAAGTTTTCAAGCCTCATACCACATAAACTTTATTCCACCTAAATGTTAATGATATGATTTTCAGTTTTTTTAATCTCATCCTTTTTCGTAGTTCTTTACACTAATTTACAGTTTGATGGTGATAATAGAGACAATACAACAAAATACTTTTAAAGCTGGTAAGACTATTACCCTTCCAGGGGTGTTCTGCCAAGCCAGTGGGCTCTTGCCAGTCTTGCATTCCTGTACAATTCTGATGTTTTTGCATAGCATGATGTGGAAGCAGAAAATGTTTGGGATTGTGGGCTTTATATATGAAACCATATATTACAGATTCATCAAATAAAAAAAATATTCTTCAAACAGAATTTGTTGTATGATCAATCCTGCCAAAGTTGCTGGTTCTGTGTTACTCCATTACTTTTCTGAACTCCTTATTTGACAGGTGTCACTTTAACAACATGTAGTTGTCATTTCACAGAGCAGGATGCATAACTGTCTGGAAACTAATTTCTTATTTATTTAAAAACATGTTCCTTGTGAAACATTTTTGTTCCTTTTTGTAAGTGGAAAAAGCCATCATTCAAAAACAAGTATTAAAAAAAAGTTCACTGCTTCAAAAAGATTTTAAAAAATTATAACGTAAAAACACAAAGACCCCCCCAGCAGTATGCCTTTATTTTATTTTTACATACAATAACAATAATAATAGCAATAATAGCTATTGCAAATCAATGTACTGTTCAAACTGCATTACTTTATATTCTCAGGGAATGAAAAAATCACAACTGCTAGATTTGGTAGAGTTGATAAATGATAGTATTAAGCACTAATTTCTTCCTAACTCAGTAAATTCTCTAAGATGCAATTAGATGAAGAAATGAGGTCTTCAGAAAGAAAATGGGGTGATTCGTAAATACCCCTCAGCAAAACTGATTGTTGCACATGTGTTATAAAAATCCTTCCTCAGCTGAGAGACAGTGGATCTAAGCTCAGTCTCACTTTGTAGCTGAAAGTGTAGCTCACTTTGTAAGCATCACACTGGTATAGATTCAGCCCATAAAATCAGCACCCATAATGGCACAGAAAAAAATCCATGTGTTCTTGTTCATCCCAAGAGATCCCAAAAAGGATGATTCATTTTGTCGGAATTTTGCCACTTTTGAGGACAAAGGAGTTTCCAAAATAAAGACTAGTTCAAAAGATCTAGTGACCCCAGAAATCTATCTAAAGGCTTAAAAGAAGCGATCTCTGTACCATGACCACATCTGACCACTCTGAACTCATCACTGAAATCAGATTCTTCAGGATAGATCATCTGGTGGGAAATTACATGGAACCTTCACAGTTATTCAAAGATATATGTGGTTGTGTACCTGCAACATTTGGGGAAAAGTAATTTGTTAGATACTACTAAGCACTTTTTCAGATTTTGTGAAATCTGTAAATCCCTCATTTGAATGCATTTGGACCTCTGACAGAGGGTTAGCATTTAGAGTCCTCTAAGAACTTGTCACCTGAGTAAATTCACTCAGGTGACATGACACTGAGCAGTTTGACATAAAAATCCCACTCTGATCATCTTCTCTAAAGGCTTTATCTTGCAATAAATATCACAAGGTTTATAGAATTTGTATACAAAACAATCTTTCACTGCTTGTTCCAGGGCTGGATGAATGGCATTATGTCCCTCATAGGTTTTACAGGCAGACTACTCATCAAGGGACTCACCTAAGAAAAGAATCTTCTTAAGTTCCTGCTGTGCATGGCTTGGAACTATTTTTAAGAAATGAGCATTAGGATTCATCTTTTCTCTCTCCTTGTACTTCCCTCTTACCTAATGTAAACACCAGACCACTCAATGTTTTCCATGTATTTTATTGTTAGCTCTTTTACTGCATTTGGAGGCTGAACAGATGTTTTGGGATAATACACACTTGTTACCCTCAGAGGAACTAAAACCGAGTGTTAAATATCCAGAGAAATAAATTTACAGATACTATGTTTTCTTCTTCTTTTGTGATAGGCAATAGAAAACATATGAAACACAATTACAGCAAAAATATTAGCAAGGCTGTTTCAGACAGTTCCCTGATGATATATGAGTAGACCACAATGCTGTAACTTGTATAATCTTCATTTTTATTCTTTTATTAAAAATGCAGTTAAGCTTAACAAGCAATGAGTCTCTTTGTATTTGTTGTGGGTTCTTAAGAATGAATAAATTGCATCTGTGGCCGGTGGCAGGGAAGCTGAGTTTTCTGCTTAAATTCTTGCTGGATTATTAATTCACACAGCTGGTGTTCCTTTTTCCTGGAGATGTGGGACACTGAAGAGCAGGGCATTTAAATGCTGTTGACTATGTCTATTTTAGCAAGTAGTATAGAGCAAAAGAAGGCCACTGGATCAAAGGAACTAAAACCACAGACCACATGTGGATCATGTGGTTCCAGCAGAGAAGCTGTGGATGCCCCAGCCCTGGAAATGTTCAAGGCCAGGTTGTAAGGGGCTTTGAGCAACCTGTTCTAGTAGAAGGTGTCTACTTCTGGCAGGGGGATTGGAACTAGATGATCTTTAAGTCTCTTCCAACCCAAGCCATTCAATGATTTTATGATCTAGAAGCATTGGATTATATTGATGTGAGAGTGGAAAGAATATTCACAAACTTTGGTTCAAATCTGTCTGAAGGATCAATGTTTGGGTCTTCATGTCCTAATCAGGGGTTGAAATATACTTTTCATGAATCTGAAAATGATCTTCAACTTCTGTTTCCTCATACAGAACACTTGTTCATGTGCACTAAATCACCTCTGAAATGGAAACTATGCAATAGATGTGGTTTCTGGAGTTTTGTGTCAGAACTACATTATTGCTCCATCCTAAAAACTAATACCAGTCCAACTTTTGATGAATATATTTTATTTCCTGATCTAGAAAGAGCTGCAGCTGGTATTCTCTCAGGACAACCACAAAAATATTGCTAGTTTTTCCAACTTTTGCAGCAGAGGTATTTCTAGTCAGAGCACAGTCACCTCTGGCAATTTGGAAATCATACTTAACACTGACACTGAATGGTAGAATAATGTTCAAGATATGAATGATGAGGTGACGGAGGTGTGCCTAGGGTAAATTAACTTCAGTGCCTGTTTCTCCTGTATGGAATATGCTTTGAAGAATGTAATACTTTTCAGTAGCTCTTGTAATGATAGATTTTATTTCCTAATCATTCTGATGTCTCATTCTTCTGCCTCTTGGTTGGTCTGTTGTAGTTCCCAGAGCAGTCAAGCTGGATGGCTCTTTGTCAGAAGTGTTCTACAAAAGCCTTTACTAAATGCAACCTACATGAATTGAATATAAACTTTGGATTACTTACTTCATCAAAGTAAACCAAAGAAGTGCTTTTAAAGCAGCAAACACCTTTATTATTGTTATCATTATTGTTATTATTATTATTAGTAGTAGTACATCATTTTATATGGTGTTTGTATAGATTACTGCAATGTTTTATTGTGAGTTTAGAAAGTTATAATAGGAATGAAAATAAATTTCAGGAAATTATTTTGCTCTTGTGCTTTGAATCATTACTTTTTCCCAAGTCCTTCAGGCTCAGTACGTAACAAAAGTCTCAGGATCAATAACATGAAACCATAAACCCCGCAATGAGTTTGTGGTGGGCAGTACCCAAAGGTATAAGTTATATCAGATTGCTCTTCAAAAGTGGTTAAGAGTTTATTTGCTTCATTAAAAAAAAATCTAAATTCTTTGCTAATTCCCTTTGAAGTATTCACAGAATTTTAACATTAAATATTTATAAAGGAAGTCTAAAATTTTTAAAATATCTCCAAAATATATCACAGGACAAATATTGAGACCAATGCAACCTCAATTGAGGGAGGAATTATGTCAAAGAATTTTAAACTGGATACAGATTTTTTCCTGTGCATCTCCACCTGATATTTCTGCAGGTCACTAAGAAGATCTCAAAAGCAGGGTGAGAATAGAATCACAGAGGTTGTCATACTCCTCATCTGGAGGAAAATTAATGGTGATAGCAGCAGAAAAATAAAATCAAGCAGATTAGGTTCTTTTGTTTCGTTTCCTTTTTTTTTCCTTCCCATTTCATTATCCTTCAGAGCCAAAGCTTGGAAAATTCATGGAAACTACTAAGTGACTAAAAGACAGGCTAAATTCCCAGTTGAAAGTGCAGATGAGATATGAGAATTAAAATGATGAGGGACTTGGAACAACAGGCTTACAAGTACCTATGCTGCGTCCATGGAGATGGTGAACACAGGAAACAACCACCTTTGATGCTGGAGATAAAGATGATGAGAAGGAGCATAAGATTTTTTGTACTGAATCAGACAAGTTTTGTATTCCTTCTCCTTTCCTGAGTCTTGCATTTTTACTGCCTTCAGAAGTGACCAGTGTCTGGTGCTTGAAGGGAGGTTGAAGAAAAGCCCTTAATGAACTTAGTGTGAAAAGGAAGGCAGAGAAGAGGATATCTTCTTGACCCCTGCAGCTATCAATTTACCCTCAGAAGCATAACAATAGATTACTTTAACATTCATATTTTTGTTATTACTCAGAAAATTATTCAGCCCTTTAAAAATCTTTCATATTTGACTTAATAATCTCCTGCTGAAGTTAATTCCAAGGGATGACAGCATGCTGTGAAAAGTATTCTCTTTCACATTTTTTGCTGTACTTTTATGTTCCATTTATTTCATTGCATATCCTTTATTGATTTATTATGTCATAAGGTTAAAAGTAGGGTCTTATCATTCTGCACTTCATAAAAATAAATAGAAAGAACAGACCATTCCATTTTCCTATGTGAAATAAAACTCAAGCTGTTTTCATTTAGTATATATATTGGAGAGTTGAGTTTCTCTACTTTCTGTACCTTCAAATAGAGAAGGCAAGGATGATAAAATTGTTTATGTGGTATATTCTGCATATACTGTTTCTCTCTATATTTTTCTATTATCAATAGGTTGATTGATTCCTAAAGAAATTTCAGGGGCACCTCAGATATTACTGGAGAAAATAACCCTCACTTATCACTTAATTTTTGGGACTCATCATCCCCAGGTTTGAGTTTTACTTCAGAGTGTCACGCAGAAATAAGAATGGGAAATACCACATTTTTAGACAAAAAAGGGAGCATTGTGTTTATTCTGCCATATGTACAATTTCATTTAAAAAATTCCTATTTTTATATTAAACTACATTGTAAAGAATCTGAAATCCATCATACTATGATTCATAGAATTAATTAGAGGCAACTGCATTTATGTCTGTGAATGTTGGACCGAGATTCTTACAGCATGTTTTTAGATTACACATGATCTTGATTCATAGATCATCACATTTTCTAGTACAAAGTGGAAATAGAAGTCAAGAAATGTACACCCTAACATTCCAAAGCACCATTTGAGTAATACTTAATAACATGTGGAACCTTGCTGTTGGTAAGAATCCCCAGAAATGTACATACCCATATTTGTATATTGACAAATACAATCTTAATTAACCTTTAGCACAAGTAGCTGATGAAGCTACTTTGCCGTGAAATCATATCCTGAGTATCTATATTGATTCAGGTAAGCACAGATAATTTTTTTTCTTCTTCTTCCTTTTCTAAATTGAAACTAAATTGTATTTACCCACTATCTATATTCCTTTAGGCAACTCTCTGGTAAGAATGGGAGCTGTGTTGTAGATTTTAGCCTCCGGGTCAGTGTGGTCCGTCAAACAGACTGAGTGACTCTCGAGGAGTTCCAACCTCCTTCTATTTGTCCTGCTAGCTTTTCCCAGGGCATCAATAGCTAAAAAACCCCACAGCCTGTGTTTTTATGGAGCTTTATGTTTCTCTTTCAACATTGAAGTGTGTCTGTAGCTGCACAAGATGATGAGAAAGGGAAGACTGGAAGGAGGAGGAAAGGGCTTTAACAAAGCTTCTTGCTCCTTCTCATTTTCTTAGCTCTTTGTGTTTCAGAGTCACAGCAGTGTGTCAAATGGGTCTTCAGGAGAGAAGCTGCGTGCTTCTCCCTGCTCCTCATGCTTGCTTACTTCCTCTCTGTAAAGAGGAAAAAGCCTTTCCTAAATACCTGCTCCTAAACCTTAGACGTTTCTGTTTGGGTTCTTTGTATTCCCAGTATGCTGGAGGTCTGCAAATCTGAAGTACTTCCATTTGTGCAAGATGGAGTGCACAAGAAACTGAATTTTTCTCAGCCTCTTCTGATGTCTATGCATCAACTGTCTGCAAAATACTTCTATATAACATACCTTCTGAGAAGGTTGGCCTGCACAAAGTGGAATTGCAGATGTCTTTTATATGGTATGGAAAGAATTGATGTATGTTTCGGAGATCTGGTTTTCCTTCAACAGCACATCTTTGAGTGAAATGGTTTGGTACATTTGCTCAGTACTTCCAGATGTTCATCCAGGTGAGCAGGTTTCTGTTTAAGCAGTAGAAGTGCTGCCACTGCTGACCAGCCCCTGTAATCAGTTCAATGCTCCATCTGCTGCTGGGTACTAGCCTGGTATTTTTAAAGCATTCAGTCATTAAGTAGGTCACCCAGGTTCAACTTCTTTTTCTGCTTGATGAAGGGTATTACCTGTGAAATGTTTTATGTTCATAAAAAAGTGAAGAAGTTTTTGCTCTGTGTTCCTCTTTGAAGCTGTGTCTGTGTGTATAAATGATTGCAAGGGTCCCTGGCCTGAGAAGGGAAAGAGAATAGTGTAAATCTGCACCTCAGTGCTGAGTACTGCTGCCTCAGAAAAAGAAGGCTGGAGTGCTGGAATGCTTTTCTGTCCAATCATCACTTTATTTTGTCACAGGATTGGCCCTGGGAGCAGAAACTGATATTTTCCAACTGGCTGGTGAATGAGTGCCTTTGTGTTGCCTCTGTACAGAGGTCATTATTTTGAGGTTGTTGAGAGCTCCTATTCACTGCAGTGGGTACCTGCATGCCCACCAGAAGTGCTGGATGTCACAGAGCCATGTCATTAGCACTGGGGGTTGCATTGCTGAAGCTTTTAGGCATTTAAGCATTAAATTGGATCCAGTCTGTGATGTCTTTCACTCTCCGACTTTTTATTGCTGCTTCTTCTGTGCTGAAGATAATCCAAATTTGTGACATTGTTATACTTTGTTTGCTTTCTCCTTCTTACGGAAATTGTTATTTTCAATTTCTTTTTATATCATTCTTTCCCAGCAGTAATTATGGCTTACTTGATCAAGATATTCAGAGGTTGGTAGTATGAGTCACTTTTCCTATTCAGTCTCCACAATGTCAAAATGACACTTCCTAAATCTAAACACCTGCCAGTCCTTTGCAGTACCAAAAGCAGCTCTATTCTCCATTCCTACCATTTCCAGTCTTTTTTTTTGTTAAACCACAATCATATCATCTGCATTCTCTTCATGCAAGTCTTTTATTTCACATCAATGTACATCCAACAGGTTACCTCCTCCTGTGCAACCAGTACCTCTAATTGTTAGTGAGAATTCACCCTCTAGTTGCTTTTGTCTGTCTCTAATGTAAATCTCATGCATACAAATATATGTGTATATATATTGCTGTATTAGAGACAGCAAAAAACAAAGCAACTAGTTTCCACAGTGAAACTACTAAATTATGTGTTCTCAGCACTTGGAGAATTATAACAGCTGGGGATGGATGGAAAGCTGATGGGTCAGGCTATTCTCTCCTTTCCCACTGCCAGATTGTTCTCAACAATATATTCTTAACATTGCCTGGCCTATTTTTAAATGCAGCTTCTTTTCATACTTCTTAAGTCTGAAAAAGTGAGAGACAGATTACTCTTTTATAGCAGAATGACTCTCTTTGACTTAATGACAGTTAAATTTATTTTATTTGGTGTATAGAAAATGATGAAGTGCATTTCATTTTTGTAAAGAACTGAAATATGGGTAATATGAAATCTGCACTGAAAAAAGAGCTGGTCCAAAGACACTAACAAATTTGTGAATTTTCATTTTCTGAAAAATGTGTGATGGCTTTCTGAAAGACTATTACTTGTTTTTTTTTTGTTATAACTTCTATACTCTCAGACAGATAACTCTTATATAAACTACAAATAGGCCAAATACTCAGCTGTTATAAATCCAGTATCCCTGCTGACAGTGCTACTTGGCCATTTGCACCAGCTTAGGATCTGTCCTTTTGATCTGGCCATATGTTTTTTGATGATAAGCATCACAAATTAGGAATGGATTTACAGAAAATCTCTTTTTCTCTTTTACATCCCTAAGGATACATAGGTGAGCACAAGCTTTCATATATTACCAGCTCTGACTTTGGCATTCATGGCTGCTGTTTCAAAATACACTATCCTGTTGCAAACTTTCCAGTTTCCTGACTAAGGAAATTATGTTGCAAGTGACTCTTAGTCAGCTATTGCACTGGAAAGTGATAGCATCAAAACTAGCCAGAAAATCTTATGGGAGGTAAAGTATCAAAAAAGGTACTGAGCATGTACCTTGCCTTCTTAAGTTTAGCCTATAAACATTATTTACTAAGCTTTAATTTTTGTTAAATTGGTCTGCAGGGACCATATCAACAGAATGAAGTAGCCTTCAAAAATTTTACTTTTTTAATATTAATCAAGTCTTACATTAATAAAAGAATAATTCAAAAGACCCACTTAGAACTGAACAACATGAAATACACAGGATAAAGGGGATATGAAAGAAAGAGTCTTACTGTGAATTGAGTTTATTTTTTTGATGATTAGTTTAACATACATACACCTCAGCTTTTTTGAAGCCTGATTAATTTAGCACACTGTGAAGTAAGCCAATACTAAGTGTATAATATCAGAAAGCAAATGGCTTAAATATTGTCATAGCTGGGGAGAAAATTCTGAGCAACAACCACGTATAGGCTTATGAAAGCATTGATGGTGCCTGGTACAAAGTCGCTGTGCAGACCTGATTCTCTCTCTTCCTGACTGGATACAAGATATTTTGCAGCTGACTCCTAGCACCAACACTCTTGGCTTGCATGCAGGGTTGGGACCTAATTAAATAGTGCTGCTGTAATTACAAGCTTGCTGCAGGTAGTAGAGTAATATACAGCTGGTCAAAGTGTATTATAAACGTGTTTCTACAGGTCAGATTTTGGGAGAGAATAATTACATCAATTTAAAGTTAGAAAATAATCTAGTGAGCCAAGTTTGTGAGAAGCTGGACACAGCAGTCACTGCTTTGCTAAGAACTGCTGCTAAGATGGGTATCGAAAATGTTCCTCAAATGGGAAGACCACAAGATTCCTTCATAATGGAAATTGCTAGGAAACCTAAACAGATGAGTAGGTCCTAATTCCCCCTTCACATTCTCAGGGCAAAGTTGTATAATACACACCAGATAACAGCTCATTGTGGGAAGGTAGCTTGGTTTTAAAGCAAATGCCAAGAGTCACAGTATTAAAAAAAAAAATAATAATTCTTTTATATAGCAGTATTGGCAAGCATGGGAGCAGAGGAGGTGGAGAGGAGGAGTGCATTCTGCACAATGATGGCAGTGTTCACCCTTTTCTGATTCACCCTGTACCGCTTCTACTTCCCTAACAATCATTTAACATGCAACAGTGACTATATTAAGTATTTTTACTATTCCCTACAAAGCCACCCTGGAGGAATGGCACAGCAGACCTGCTAAGGCTCTCAACTTCCATGCTTTTAGCTCCATCTTAATTAGGTGGTGGAGTGAATGAAATTATTTTGCCATTCCCGTGTCCCAACTTGACAAACTGGGACTTGGCACTAGCTCAGACTAAGGCACTCCGTGCAGCTATATATGGTATGTGTTAATGATGCTATTAGTAACACATTGCTGAATGTTAACATGTTAGAGCTTGTAGTTTCATCTCTCCATGGAAGCGACTTGATTAATGTTAGAACTTTTTAACAAAGGTATAATTTCTGTGCCACTGTTTTATATCATCAAAGAAAGAGGCATAATCTTTACACTGAGTATTATTATGTTTAATTAAATAGACTATGCCAGGCTTTGTACTTCCCTATCCACTCACATACATACAGTGTTTTTCTTTGTTTTCTGAAAAGGGTGCTATGATTTGAGGGGCCATTGATCACCTTAGTGAGTGCCCTAATGCCTGGTCTGCTGAGGGCTGACAGGTACATAACAGTGTAGTGGTTGCAGGGTGATATGTCCAGTCAGTGATATGTCACTTCAAGACATCTGCAGACCTAGTATTTTTAAATGAAAGCTTGTCAATGGAACAACTAAGAAAGACCTTGTAATGAAAATACTGACACAATGGGGACACATTTATCAAGGAATTAGCAGGTAGGGTGTTTTTTGGAAGAGAAGATTGTTAATGATTAAATGCAATCCTACTAATTAAAAGTCAAAAGGGATAAATAAGGGATAGCTCCTATGATAATTGCCAAATTTATGTATTCAGAGAAACCTAGCACATCATAAATATTAAATTGGATTATTATCTGCAGTGGTTTTGTGCCAGGGAGCCATAAATAAAGACCTTAGGGACTAATTGCTAGGAATTTTTATTTACCTTTTTCCACATTTTAACAAACAGAAAAGCTAAGTCTTCAGTGTAAACCACAAAGAGAACATGGTGGGATTTTTTTTTTTGTTTTTGTTTGTTTTTTTAAATTAATATTTTAGGAGAAAAAAAGAAAGAATAATGCAGTGGAAATGTACAAACCAGAGGAGATCTCAGCCATAAGAAAATCTTTCAAGACAAAACTTGGCTTCTCCTTTCATCTGAGCACTAACCTCCTATTAAGTACACTAGTTTTATGTCAATGTGTAGCTTCATTGACTTCAATTAGGCTATCTCAGATACCCATCCTGCTGAGAGAGCAACCACACACTCTAAAAAAAAATCATCCTACCCAGAAATGTGGAGAGTATAGTGAATTGGGTCATTTGTGTAATTTTAATCATCAGTCCTGCCTTGTACCTTATGTAATAATTTATGCAAAAAAAAAAAAAAAAGGTACCTAAAGGCCTTTTTAGGGCCTGTGGTATTTCTACTGAAATTAATGCAACTGGTTTATGCTCATTTTTGCAAGATTAAATTTGTATTATGTGCACAGTTTTATGCACATTTGGCTTCACTGGACCAGGATCTTGCTCTGCACAGAGCCTGGGACTGTTGTCTTCTTGGTCACTCAGTGTAGCTGAAAAATTGAACAGCTTGAGAAAATGGGTCTTATGTACAAGACTCTCAAGTGTTCTGGGAAATCAGAGGAGAGGATGGTGTCAGTTATGCATCAGTACAGAATCTGTAAAGAAGTTCAATTTATTGGAAGCTGAAAAGCTCATTTGGAAACCTCCATGGTGAATTGTGTCACGGACAAGTCAGACTGTCCCATCTGGATTATTCTTGGATATGCTTTGGTTTGGCTAGATTATTTTTGATCCACCAGATGCTTGAGTTCCCATAACAAAGACAAAGTGTGGGAGACATTCAGCAGCTTGGCACTGGGGTATTGACAAAGAAATACAGCTACTGACAATTGGCAGAGCTTTCCTTCATATCCCTGCTGTCAGTCTTGTAATAATCCTCTTTGGCCTTTTGACTACTGAAAAGGGATAATATTTTTTCTTATATTGGATATTATATAGAAGCTAGTAGTTCTAAACAGTTAAAATAAAGCTAAGAAGTACCAAGAATTGCTTGAGGGGAGCATTAGACATCTATTGCTGCATGCTAAGCCATTCTATCTTTTTGAAGCATGCCAAGTAAACATGCCACAATATCATTCACACAGTTGCACAGAGGTTGTAGGCAGAAGTGATATTCTGCAAGCTGAGATCCTGGCTCCTTTCTGAATTCCAGTAGTTTAGAATGGGTAGAAACCCTGCAAGTTTGTGAAGTCACACATTCAATATGTGAGGCCAAGAGTAAAAATAAGATCCCCTGACCTCTTCTTTCTTCCTCCTTTAGATACTTTTCTCTGTAACAGTGAGTAAAATGCAGGAGTGGAATACCATTGCTATTAAGTGAAAAATGAGCTTTTACAGTTAGCCATGAAAATGAAAGTAATAATTAAATCTTCATATAACTTTAGGTTGTATTGCAAGTGCTTAGCTGAAAAATTCGTCTTTAACTCATGGCCCGCAGCAATCACATCTGTTATATTTTAGGAACAGAAAGCTAATGAGGTGGAATCTGGAGTACTGAGCTTAATTGGGCTTGTTTTGATTAAGTGTATGTGCTGGGAATATTTTACACACTAGTATAAATTGCAAAACAGTCAACATAAGCCACAAAATTTGCAAAATCCATTGTGGGTAGTGTCAGAGAAAGGACTGTTTCCAATAAACAATAAAAGGCAGAAAGAAAATATCTGAGGTTTTAATGAAAAAAAAAAGTGATTTAATTTGCTTAATTAGTGGCTTTCCACAGTTGTAAGTGCATTTCTCTCTTGTTCACATACATGCAAATACACACACAGAGAAACACAAAAATGTGCTGTATATTATAAAACTGTAACAGCTTGTCTTTGGGCTGAGTAGATTAGGTCTGACTGGAAAAGGGGTTTAAAACTGAATAATCTTTATAGAAGCATGAAAAGTTGACATATCCTTCATATATTACATATTTAGCAGAAATAATAATATTTTGCAGCAGTTTTAAAAGCATGTGTTTCAAGGGGGAGATAGTATGTGGAGTTTTTCTCCTGCCAGTCCTTATCACTTTGGGCCATACTCTTAGATAATGTAAACCCACATAACTTCATTGACTCTACCACATTTTGCTGATCCACTCAATTTAGATCTGATCTCTCAAGTTCCCATGTGTATTCAAAGCTTAGGAGTAGGGGAAAAAAAAGAGTACTATATTCCAGCAACATTATAAATGGATTTTTAAAATGGATTTTTCTCTACAGTAAAAAATGTTACAGTCTGGATGTCTGATATTATCGTATCATCCATAACTAGAAACAGAGGCTGACTCTTCAAAGTAAATTACACATGAATGAAAAGTGTTTCTGTTTAGATTGCAGTCAAAACCATGTCACCAACAACAACAACAACAAAATTGTCTACTGCTTTCATTAGTAGCTCTCAAAACAGCTTCCAAGAAGAAAAACTGCCTCCATCTTTGCACACTAGGGAAGTAAAGCACCAAGACCTGGCTTGCAGAAAGCCAGTGGCAGAAGTCCCTGAGTGGTGATGATCTGTCCAGTGACCACCTTAGCTGTCATAGTCTAAGGAGACTGACATAAGCCACATGATATGGGGCATTTGACTGTTGAATCTTCCTCTGGCTTGGTGCATTTAGGATTACAGTGCTGACATTTTTATAGCGGTCACATATGTTAATATATTTCATACTACTCAGACATGGCTATCTCATGTTGAGCCCTTTCAGCTGGTACATATTTTCCCCCAAACCCAAATCCAAAGTAAAAATTTAGGCCGAGATTTTCAAAGTTTTAAAATTCCCATGGGATTTATCTATCAGGTCCTTCTACACCTTTATGGTTTTATTTTTGCTCAATGAATGTTTCATGATAATTGACTAATATCTAAGAAAACGTCAAGAGATAGTAACTTAATTTTAGCTCCTTACTGGCTTCATATAATTTGAAACATTTTGCCTGAGATACTGTTATTGCTAGGAAAAAGAGACATTTCTTCAGATGAGTTTCTAAACAATTCCTGACCTTCCCAGCATTCATGCTGGCTCTTCTGTTCTTCAGGTAACAGTGGTAAATGCAGTGAACATGCAAAGCACAGAAGGTTTAAGGACAGATACTCTGCAGCCCTCCAGGAAAATTATGATAGTAATTTTTTGACAGGTTGGATTAAATTCTTCTGTCAAATGAAAATCTCACTGGCAAATTGCTGCTCCTTCCAGTGAGAAAAGAAAACGGTGTAGGGGCACACACAGACCTCCTATATACTACTAACACAGGCCAAGGGGCTGACTGAGCTAACAGGGGACAAAGTACAATATTCAGGTTAGGTCTTGGTGGAGCAAGGTCTTCACTCTTGAAAAAAATCTTCTGTTTAACACCCAGAGTTATTCAGGGCTTTGGCTTTACAACTCATTCAGAAGAGTGCACTGCTCATTGTGACCCCTCGCACTGTATTGTCCGATTGGTTCAATAATGACTCTGAGGAATGAGAGCCACCTACCCTATTATTGGCTCCACCTCCTGGGGATTTCCTGAAAGGGATTTTCATTCAAGGCTGGTCTAGAGTAACATATGCAATTACACTTGGAAGAACGAAAATGTGAAGAGGGCAGCCACTGGAGCTTCAGGTCATGAGACGATTGTTGACTGTGATTAGGAGGATACCCCTCCTCCTAAATGAAGTATAATAGTGTTCATATCTGAGGATTCAGGACTGGCTGTTGTCAAAAATACCCTGAGACAGTTCATACAGTCTTGGATTTCCCAACTATTAGCCTTTTCAAAATGAAAAAAGGAAAAGAACACTTCAAAAATTTTCTACCTTCTTATTGAAAAACAAATTGGGGTAAAGGGGAAATAAATTTTAATATTCTGCCAAACTTGTGCTACAGCTTCTTCTTTTGAAAGTCATTTGAATGTTCCTTTTTTCTTTCTTTTATCTTTTTTTTTTTTACATAGACAATGTTTCATGTTTCTAATATTTGATATAAAAATTCTGAATTAATTTCACTGTATTGAGCCTACTAAATATGACTTATTTTTTAAGCAGGTTGCTCTTGTGAAAGACTGTGGTCTCTAAGGATTGTCTGTCAGTCACCTCATAAAATAAAGGTTATTATTATTATCAGTGCCGAACAATGGCTGATGACTTCAAGTTGAAGAAAGGTCAAGAGACTAATCACTGATATGCTTTCAGCAGCTATCTTTTCTAGTCAGGACTTAAGTGATTGTTAAAGACATATTTTTCAGCTTTAAAATTTTTTCTGTTATTTCTTCCTTGTCTGTATATGTGTGTGAAATATTCACACAAATCCGTCTTGAGTCTTTTTGTATATGTCAAGTTTCACTCAAGCAAATGAACAGGAAAGCATTATCATTTCAGAATCTGAAGTATGAATACTTGTGACATTCATGAATTGTGTGTCAGAGGGGAGCAAGTAGATGAAGATTCCTTTTCTTTGTTAGTAGCTACAATGTGTGTGTCATCCCTAAACAAACTTCAATGCTTTGGCACAGTTCTTAAACCTCGACTCTGTTACTCCTCTGCTGGAATGTTTCTTCTACCCACCCCACTTAAGAGCATGGGATACACTGTGGTTCCTTCTTGAGACCTTTGTTTTAGAATTCATGGACTATAAAACCAGACCAGGTTTTCTGGAGGTACATCCCTATTCTTTTGATCTTGCAAACTATGGAGTATCAGTAATGTATGAGGCTGTTCAGATCTGGGAGTCTGAACAGAGCTGGTGGGACGTGCTGCCTTTGCTCAAAATTCAGTTAAAGCCTGAGAAGTTTATGTAGGTCAACTGTGCCTTCCTTCAAACTGAAGAAGCTGGCCATGTTTGGAATGTGTAATGTAGGTGGAAACACAGCCTGAGAGACACATAGGGAACTATTCAACCGAAGGCTGGTATCAGCTGAATCCCTTCATTGTTCCTGGATGCGATATTGAAACTACTGAACAAGTCCTTGTTGGTAAATGACTGTCTGAAATAGTCTGTTTCTTCACTATAGATTTTAAGGAAAATATTACAGCAAGAGAAAAAGAAGGTGAAATTGATTTCATTTAACAACCTTCCAGTCTCGCCTCACATCTCACTCAAATAACCTTTGTAGCTAATTATAGTGGAGCTTGAAAATAAAGCACTTCTAGGCTAAAGGATTTTATAACTCATCAAAATTATCCAGTGCTCAGGATAGCCAAAATCCTATATGCTATTATGTTCTTGTGCCAGTGAGGCTGCCTGCAAGTTAACATCTATAGAGCTATGAAAAAAGAACAAAAGGCAAAAATTGGCATCATCAAACAATATATTGATGTCCAAAGACATTATGGCAGGCTGAGAAATCAATAATTTCTAAGTGTTTTCTTTTTTGAATTTGTATTAAATTTGGAATGATTGTAATAATTGGTGATTTTCCTCCTTTTGCAGGTCTGGCAACATATCATGCACCATCCTGGCATATTACACTTTTTTTTCTTTTCTGCCCCTTAAAAATTTAGAAGTATTCATTAACATTTGTAGGCTATTGTGTATCATGCAGATTTCAACTAAAACAGCCTTATCTGTTCCCCTCTCCATTTGTCTCAATTTGGATGACTTTTTTAATCCTTTGGAGTCAAGATTTAAAAACTGTTTACATTAAGGGGACCTGTAATTCTTAAAAAAAGGAACCTGGATTCCTTTCTCTGCTAATTCCCAGATGATCTGTGTCTTGCACCTCTATGCTTGAGCCTCTGTCAGCGTACTTCCTTTACGCTAAATATAACATCCCAAATATGGGGTTTTTTCATTCTTTCTTTTTTTTTTTTTTTTCTTTTTTTCTTTCAGGATACCAAATGCTCCATGCACATTGTTGTAGGGAAAATTTTGTTTCTTATGTTTAATGACCTTCACCATATAGTACAAGGTCTACCTGTTTACTTACTTGGGATTTCTTCAAATCAATAGCTCCGTACTGCAGACCATGCACCATTAGCGATTCATGAAGCACTTGCTGGAGGTCCATAGAGAACTGCCCAGCAAAGAACAGGATCCTCTACATTTCCATCTGCTATCTTACATTAAAACCAGCTAAAATGATATTAAATAGTTTCTGAATACCACTATTCAGAGAGGGCAATTGCTGTTGTGACACAAGGCCAGTATCTAGTTGTGAAATATTCCATGTGTGACTTGGTAGGGACTGAAAGCAGGAGTCAGGGAGTTGAAATGTGACCTGCACCCCAGAACAGTTTAAAGACACTTGCTCTTCACAACTTCTTGGCCTCAGCTATAATCCTCTGATTGGCCTGTATGAAGTATCCTTTGGAGTCAAATCAGTTTTATGATTTCTAAACTCTGATGGCTTTAATTTGCTGCAAATCTTTCCAGAGATTATGATACTTTGTACAGCATACCTATAAATAAGTTCTATGACAGCCTCATTAATCAGGCTACATTTTAAAAGCATTAGCCTTTTTCCCCTCTGTTGAATCCACAGCTTATCTTTCCCCAATTATAATTAGTGTTCATTAAAAGCTGTACTTTTTTTGCAAACTGGAGAGTTATACTGGGCCTGATGCAGACCTTCATCCTCCAGCTGATGAACCCCAATATTGGAGAAGTGTTTGAAAACTTGGCTCCACATTAGCAAATTACAAATGAATTATTTTAAGCAGAGTAAGCCTAAAGAGATCAGTTACAGTACTGTAAAGCTTGATATTCTTAACTTCAAGATGCCTGGTCCTGAGAATGGAGCATTCATTGGGGCACCTTATTCATCTTGAGGAAATTAGGTGACAAAACCAGAAAGATCAAAGGCCAGCCCCCCTGAAAAAAACCAAACATGTAAAATTGGTCAGCACATAGAAACCTTGACCTTCCTATTCATGAAAGAACATTTAAAAAATACTGATTTTTTTATAGTGGCAGAAATTTTCCCACTCTGGACAAGCAGGAAACTTTGTAATTTGGATTTTGGACACAGTGAGGTAGGAGATCAGAAATAAACCTACTAGAGAAAAAATAAAATTCCTTTCTATAATTCCAACTCTTTTCCAAATGCTCTGATCAGTAGAGTAGTGTGTGCATTAGCAACTGTTATCTCGTGGAAACATTTACAAGTTAGTTATAAAAGTCCAAGTCTAAGGTTTGGGAAAACATTTGGTTTATCATCAACTTCAGCTTAAAGCATGGACTTGACAACAAAATTTTGAAAAATTTGGTTCCTTCAGTGGTTGTGAAAGAGGGAAATAGAACAGGATAGGAGATTGACAAGATTTATATGCCTTGCACCGCTATTGTTGTGAAAAACATTTTGTTGCATAGAACTTTTTCCTAAACTCATCCCTCTATTTCTCTCTCCATCCACTGGAGGACAGATATTGTCACAGACTGCTTCATGAGCGATGTCTTTGGATGAAGTGAACTGGAGGTACTTGACTCCATTAATAGCAAAGAGACGTAAATTAAATAAGGTGGTGGTTTATTTCTAGATATTCTATGTGAAAAGAATCCAATCACAGATTTGAAAACATTAAGGTATTTTAGAGAAGAATCTACCTGACTGAACTTTTACATCAGATTAGTTTCTCAGTTCCCATCAAAATATTAAGGCACATGCAGAAGGGAATTTCACATGATCAGGGAATTCAGATACTTTTAGGTGTCAGAAAGACAAATGGATGTTTTCAGGACCCTAGTTTTGAACCTGAGTAGGTAAAATTTATTTATACTTTTTAAATATTATACATTTTCTGTATCTGCCCAATGGTACCAATGTCACAGAGACAGGAATTTTTTGAATGTCTCTGAGTATATCGGGGTCTTTAATTTTTTAATGTTAATAATGTGAGATAGAACTAGTAAAAGTTTTAAATACAAAGCTTTTTCTGGTAAATTTTGTGGAGGAAAGGAGAAAGTTGCAGGTTCTTAGTGCAAATAGAGCACAGAGTGTGCCACACAACATTGTCAGTGTATCAGTGACAAGAATGTCTAAAAAAACCAATGAAGGATACTGAAAGACATTTCCCACCAGTACTGTAACTGGAAATGAAGTCAAGGTAACTTTCACACCCATCTTCCCTTCCTTTTATATCTAAACATAACCACAGCTATAATACACTTCTCTTCAGCTAACAAATGACCAATCTTGACACTACATTCTGATGTCCAGTCCCATTATGTCTTCACCTAACCCAAAATCTGTAATCTCCTGTCAGGTGCATGCTCCACTGGAATCTATTTCATACTTGTCAGAGAAAGCAAGTAGTGCTTGTATCCCTCTTCTTTTTCTTGACTGGCAAGGGAAATAATGAGCAGGATGCTAGAACTCAGGTGTGATGAAGACCAGTGGCTACAACTGAAAAGGAAACTGTGAAATGTGCTCATCTGGAAATTTGGCTTAGAGGTGTCTCTTTTCCCATCCCATCACATCAAGTTGTGAAAAGGTTAGGTGATACTGTGAGAAACAATTGGACAAGAAGATTAAAACTACTCTCTCTAAAGAAAAGGATTTTGTATCTCTTTAACAGAACTTCTTAATATCAAGTGGTGAAGTTATTTGCAGGTCTGTGACAAGGATTCCTGCTCCCACAGAAGGACAGCTCTGTGAAAATGGCACTCTGCTGTGAAGAGGACAAGGCTGCTGCAAAAAAAGTCTGATAAATCATATTTAAGAGATGAAGTAAGTGAAAGCTAAACAGAGCTGGAAAGGGTCAAAAAGGAAAGGATTACAAAGGAGGTCTGAATGGTCTTCCTGTTTTGTCAGCTTCTCTTTTCAGAGTTAAATTTGGTGGCAATGAAAAGAGGAATTTGTTTTGGTTGGTTTTATTTGAGGTTAAAATTGCAAGGTGACTTTGTCTTTCCTATGAGATGTTGTGAGAAAATGCATGTGATGTGTGCAGTTTGTGATGACTGAGAATGTTTGATCACGGAAGGGATGGCAAGGAGAGAGGGAAGTTTTCAAGGTCAACTTTAGAAACTTTAAAAATTAAATATTTTGAAACCAGTCCCAGAATTCTAATGATTGTATTCTGTACAGTTTTATTATGGACTATAATTTGTCCATGGAGGTTTTGCTGATGCTTGTACTCATCCATTGCTGTAAATCATAGTAATAGGCACAGAGGGGTTAATGATGACCTTACAGTGTGCTCACTTTAGCTAGAAACACTCTGTTCTTGCCACCCTTCAGTCAGGATGTGGGCAAACTGAATTGTAAGGAGATGTTGTACTTAGCACTAGCTAAGTGTATATTGTTCTGTGCTGTGCCATGCCATGTGAGCATACCATGCATCCACAGGGGAAAACAAGCTGTCACTGCAACACTTGAAAGTTAATAATCCTTTTTTCTCATTAAAGCTCTTCAGCGCAGAGACAATACTGATTGGAGCAGGGTTATACCACTGCTGACTTTCAGTCAATTGTTGTCTCCATTACTTTGGATGACCTTCCTTTACCTTGCTTTGACTTGCCCTACTTGAACAACTGGGAGCTGACCTTCTTTCAAACATCTTCCTGTGAGTGCCAGAGGATGGCAACAGCCTTCTAAAATTCACTGGGGAAAACAGTGGAGAAGATTTTAGAACTGCAGCATCGAGCAGCAGGCGCTGGGCTTTTACAAACCCCAGTGAAGTGTGCAGCTGAGAAAAGTCTGGGAAGAACAAAGCCAGTCTGACATGGTTTTGCAAAGTGGAAGCTCCCATGCACATTGCAGGTGTTGAAATAAGAAACAGGATCTCTCTAACAAAATATGAAAATGTCCTTTTAAAGGAGGAGGGAGTTACTTCCTCGCGAATACCAGAAAAATTACATTGTAGAATGGCCAGATTTTCTGCAATGAACCTCCTACAGGATTGTTCAAGTAACTACCATCAATGAAGATATCTTTACTGTTGATTTCAGTGGTGAGCAGATTGAGATTAAATCACCTGCCTTTAGCAGCCTGCAGGCATTACAATCCCATCAGAGTTAATAGCCACACAGCTACATCTGAGACAACCCTAAAGAATTCAAGGCATCCACACCAGACTGGCACATGTGAGAAGGGAATTTAGAGGAAACATCCTCTTCTAGAACTAGTGACAGGTGGAGATAGGTGGGGTCTTCTAGATCCTAGGAATTTAAGCTATTGAATTCCACCTCCCAGAATGCATTTAGACTGTTCCTTGTAGACTTTATGTGTCAGTAGGCTGAGCAGAATCCTATCCATAAAGTTGGATGAGATGAAATCCATGCAGCAGATCTGAAGACCTATGTCAGTTCTCAAATGCGATATGTGGTCTTCAAGAGAACCAATATTTTGCTGTGTGAATTTCTGCTTTTCTATGGCAAGATGTGGAACTACTGGAGAGAGTCCGACAAAGGGCCATGAAGACAACTAATGGGCCCGGAGCATTCACTCAAAGGACGAAAGGATGAAAGAGGTGGGGTTTTTGATGAAAGGATGAAAGAGGAAGGGAAATTATTTTAAAGCTACAACCTCTCCCACTAACTAAATTGCTATTGTAGTACACTGGGTTTTTGTGGCCATGTTTTGGGAGTGGGGGTGATTGCAGGGGAGCTGTCACAGGGGAGCTGTGAGGAGCTGCCACAAACTTCCCCCTTGCCTCCCAGAGCCAGTTTTAGCTGGTTCCAAATTGGACCCACTTCTGGCCAAGGCTGGGCCAATCAGCAATGGTGATAACACCTCTGTGATAACATATTTAAGGAGGCAAAAATAATTATTGTGCTGCTGTAATTGTGCTCAGAAGAGAGGAGTGAGAATGTGTGAGAGGAACAACTATGCAGACACCAGGGTCAGTGGAGAAGCAGGAACAGGGGCTGAACCAGAGATTCCCCTGCAGCCCATGGTGCAGCCTGTGCCCCATGCAGCTGTGCCCCTTCAGCCTGTGGAGCTCCATGTGGGAGCAGAGATCCACCTTCATTCTGTGGAGGGCCCCTCCCTGGAGCAGGTGGATGCCCAGAGGAGGCTGTGACCCCACGGCAGGGACCTGCAGACCTGTGGAGAGAGGAGCCCATGTTGGAGCAGGTTTCCTGTCAGGACCCTGTGGAGGATCCATGCTGGAGCAGGTAGTTCTGGAAGAACTGCACCCCACAGAAAAGAACCTATGCTGGGTAGTTCCTGTAACCCTTGAGAAGAACATACACTGGAGAAGTTCATGGAGAGCTGTCTTTGTGGGAGGGACCCCACACTGAAGCAGGGGAAGGTCTCTTCTCCCTGAGAAGCAGCAGGAACCATGTGTGATGAACTGACCCTAACCCCCATTCCCTGTCTCCCTGCACCTCTGGGGAAACAGGTGGATCTGGGAAGGAGGAAGTGGTGAGAGAGAGTTGTTTTTAAGATTTACTTCTCATCATCCTGCTCTTATTTTGATTGGTAATAAATTCAATTGATTTTCCTAAGTCAAATGTGTTTTGCCCAGTATGATAATTGGTGGATTATCTCTCTCCCTATCCTTATCTCAACCCATGAACCCTTCATAATATTTTCTGTCTCCTGTTTATTTGCAGAGGGGAGTGTCAGAGATACTTTGCTGGGTACCTGGCATCCAGAAAACAGTGACAATACAGTGCAAACACCACATTTTTTACAGGGCATTTTAAAATCCTATCCATTATAAAACACAGAGTAACTTGTATGAGTGTGTCTGTCTGTTGGCATAGTTTTTCAAGATAAAATCTCCCTGAGGAGAAAAAAGTGCTGAACATTTCTACAGTAATCAAGGCAATTGGCAAATCAATTATACCACAGGCATCTTTCCTCCTATCTAGACAGTTTGTTTCATTTTTGCACCATAAATGTCCAATCTAAACCAACAAATATATTTGAGCTAAAAAGAAGAAAAGGCTTTTAACCAAAATTCAGGAATGTCCTGAACACCAGATTGCTTGTGCTGACACAGTTCTCGATGCTATCATCAAATTATATAATCTCAATGCATTGAGATAGTTTGGATCATGTTTTGCTCCACAGATAGGACAGTATAGCCTAACATTTGTCCAAATTGCCTTGTAGCTACAAATTCAGATTTGATTTTTTCCATTTGCCCATTTGTTCTGGATAAATTGAAGCCAAAGATCCTTCCTTCTTAACATTTTCTGTATCAAATTCAATTTGTATAGCTGTGTCATAATGGACTGACCATAAATGGTACAAATCTGCCAGTAATTGGCAAGCAAATGCTGTCTGAATTTGATTATGTTTATTTTTATAGAGCTCAGGTCTTGCAAAGTCACACATGTTGTATATGAGTGTTGAAGGCATTCAATTACCTGCAGGACTATGGACTAGTAATTCACATGTGTTACCTGACTGACTCCTGAATTTACTAAACAAAGGTGTGCTTAGAGTCAGTTCAAGGCAAATCTTCATTTTGCTGCTCTCAGGACAAAAACCTGGGTCTATCATGTTCATGCCATGACAGCAGATGAAGCAAAAATGGTGGAAGGAAGAAATGGGGAAGAAAACTTCAGAATCAGTGTTGCTGGTTCCGCTGCCTCCACAGGGAAGGTAGAACTGTGATTTTGCCTTGAGGAGCCATCTATGTGATTTTAGACATATAGTTTCCCACACCACTTACCTCCACTCACAGCTCTGAACTTTCTCCAGTGGTGGCAATGACAAAAAGTAACCTAGTTTCTTAGGAATTTAGCAAAGCAGGCATTAGGGTTTTTTTCTCCTATCTATTAGTTTAGGGAATTGCCTACCTTGCTCATGTGTAACTCTCTTCACATGTCCAAGAATCACACAGACAAAACATCCTGTGCTTCCCGTGGCCAGATAAATTCAAAAAGCACAAATGTCCTACAGCCAAAGGAAATATTATCTGTGTTTTCAAAGCAAAAAAACTATGTGGACAGAGAAAGAAGTTAGGAAGCTTGCTAACAGCATCCCAGGAATTAGTCATGGGTAATGAAATATCCAACCTAACATGCATAAACAAGTGCTTGTCTACCTAAATTACCTTATAATTTAGATATTGGCTGTTGGGTTTGTATAAACATATGTATTCATATATTATAACACAGAACTCCTAAATTATTTTAGTAGGGACACTGTAGAGAGCTTAATTATTGGCAGACTGCCTCTGTGACTGAGCAGGGCTGTGGGAGGCTTAAGTGTGTTCTGGGTAATGTAGTCTGATTTCTGTTTTAATGGACTGAGTAACTAGAGCAGGCACTTATGTTAAATGGCCTGACTGAGAACTCAGCAGCCATTTGAGGTAAGAGAGTGTTTAAGATAAAAGTAATAATCTGTAAGACTTTAAATCTATTGTTCTAAAAGAGGATAAAATGTGTAGTACCAAAGCCCAAGAGAACAGGTTCTGTATATGACCTGGATGGTGATTTGCTGTGTGATTTTGCACAAATTTGGGGAATGTTCCTGAGTGATGATTTAAATGTCCATAAACCATATTAATTTATTTTCCACTTGGGAAACCATGGAAAGAGAGATTCTGGAGCTTAACTAATGTTCCCAAGGTGCTTTAAAATTGCTGGATGTCCGCTATTCAGTAAATATAACATTTAGAGAATTAAGTTTAATCTATCTGAAATAATTCAGGAGGATTTCCACTGAAGCCCACTGAGTTGTAATGGTGTAATTGTAGCATGAGTAAGATCACTTTTTAGTCCTTCATTAGGAAGAAAAAACCTACCTCTTCCCAGCTTTCTATGTTGGGTTGCTGTTAATGCCACTGTGCTGGGTTGGGACATAACCTCAGGTGAGTCCCTGTTTCTACTGTTTTGTATCCTCTTTGCAGAGTCTGCACAATGTTCACACAAGAGGCTGTAGCTGTTTGCAGAGTCATGAAGAAATTTAACCAATGATGACATATCTGAATCTATGGGTTAAAACCATGTGGGACATCATAAAAAAAGGAAAAAAATCCCAATAATTTTATCAAGGAAATACTGTATTTTAAGACAAATACTTTAGTCTCCTCATATTTAAAAAATTCAGGATGGAGGAAAAGTCAACTAAACAAACTTGACTTACAGAAAATTATATCAACTTTTTTTCCATTTCTTCATATTTTAAATATTTTCCTACGAGGTTTTTAGATTTCAGTGTCTAACTCACTGAATCTGAGGAGAATTTGATTTTTTAAAAGTTGTAATATAGCATTTCAGTCAAAAGTGATTTGTATGAAAGTCCATACAGGGTGTCATGGAACCTTTAAAAGATAAACATTTTTGAAAAACCTTAAATGGAATTTGCAGTTTTCCTTGATTTTTCTTCATTAAGTTTATGTGCTTCTAACAGACAGGAACTAAAACTGACTAAAGAGTTTAGTGAAAAGATGATCTGGTGAAGTACTTTTTTTTCCTGTTCTTTGGGGAGCAAAAAGGGAGGGTTGGCTTAGAACATTGTTCCCAAGAAATTGAATTTTTCCTTATGGTCTGCAGTGAGAGGAGTGCCTTGCTGTGTGTGTAACACAGGCACCTGGATATGGTGATACTTCAGCTGCAATGTCAGTGGGAAATGCATTCCCAGTAAATTCATTGAAGAAAATCTATCGGGTGATGTAGAGAGTGTGTGAGATTGGAGAGCAGGTGGGAAGGTTCACTGTTAGAACATCAGTGAGAGTCTAGGTTTGTAAGGCCAACTCAATAAGTTTAAATAAACTGCGTCACTACCTTTCTTCTTTTATTTTTTTCTCCGCTACCTGTCAAAAGTGAAAATAAAAGGAAAAATAGGCATCTGTTGTTTGAAATTTCTACATCAGGTTTGGACTTCTATGGGCTGAGTGATTAACTTTGTCAGGGCTACTACAGCTCTTTTTCAGTAAAATATACTTTGAAACTAAGTTAAATACAAGTGCTATACACTCTGCTTTCCTGAAGAGAACACAACTACTTTTCAAATTGAGAACTTAGAGGTAAATTCAGAAAATATCAGTCCCCCTCCCCGCCAAAAGAACTAAATGTGTGAGAATATTTCTGCCTATTTCTAAGTAATCACGAAAAATTAAATTATTTCAGAAAGTATCTGAACCAGCATACTTATGGGATAAATGCTTTTGTCATAAGACACAAGAGAACAATTATAGCCTTTTGCTTAAGCATACATAATATTCCTAGCAGTCCCCATCCCCTCCTGCCCCCAAAGTCCCTACTGCTCTCTAAAGGTTTGGGGTTTGTGTCTTGAACTTTTTGTGGGCTCTCAACTCAATGTTTTCTGACATACATATTTTCAGGTCTGTTTTATTCTCCCTCCATTCACTGAAGAGCTTTGTAACTGTACCAAGATGTCTTAAAGTGTGTCTGGTATTAGTAACAGTACTACTTGTCTTTTTTATCTTTCTTGGTGCCTGCACAGAGAGTTGATGTAACCTTACTTCCAGCACAATCAATGGACAGAGAGAAATGCAGCATCAGGGCGTGGTGAAAGCACAAATATCCCATGCCTGTCCTGCTCCATGGAGTGCATACTCCTGGTGATAGAGACTGGAGGAAGAAATAAAAAAAAAGATACATTTTTTTGCTTTTATTGATTGAAACATGACAGTTTTATCTGCACAGGGCTCAAAGAAGAGTCTGCAAGGGGTAGGCAAGCTTCCATATCACTGGTTTCAAAAGTTCTTTATTCACAGCAAAATTTTTTTATTGAACCAGCTGTTCAAGTGATGGAGCCTGGACAATACCTTCTGTTGTTTTCCCATTTGTTTACATCCTGCCAATTTCACATATAAGAAAAATGTCATCAACAGCACTGTTATGTCCTTATCATAGGGAAAAGACAAGCCTGTACAGAATTTATTTATGTCTCTGGAAATAGACAAGAGCCTGAGGCAGCATCTATACCAGTAAATTGAATAATGAGGTCAACACTATTGACCCTGAGGCCAACTGACACCACCTAGTCCCATCTATCCTACTAAACACTCATCTTCCAAAACTAGGAGGTTGTGTCTCAGCTGTCTAATGGGGGCTGTCCTTGCTTATTTCTGACCCCCTGAGCACCCTGGGAACTCCATGGGATAGTGCTAGCCTGGACCTGGACAAAAGCATGCCAAGAGCTGGTTAATAAGTTAAAAGTATGGGTGACTGAACCTCCTGGTGTCTGAGCCCTGGCCTTGTTTCATTCACTCATGTGAACCTGCCTTGATGCTCTTCTGTGGATTTCAGATGTTGCTGCCTGTTGCCTCTGTATCTCACTACCGAGCTCAAATTCAGCAGCCAAGGGTTTGGAGGTGGGGAGGCCAGGAGATGGCTGCAAGGCAGACATTAACTACTATTTCAGAAAATTATTGGGATAACACAGGGAACACAAAAGAAGATGCAAATAAGGCCCCTATATTCTCCCTTAAGCATATATCAATCTTTGACTTGGCAGTTCTATTACAGAATTTAATTTTCAACATAGAAGAAAGAAAAACGAAGGGAAAGAACATCTCAAGACTCTTAAAATGTACAGTATGTTTCCATGAAAATGTGCAAAATTATTTTGTCTTTATATCATTTTTCCTGAATGAACTAGTACTTTTTCATAAGCAACAAGAGCTTTATGTTATAGATTGGATTCTACTTGCATGATCACAGATCAGCTTGGGTTGGAAATGACCTTAAAGGTCATCCTGTTCCAGGCCTGCTGCCATGGGAAGGGATTTCACTAGAGCAAATTGCTTAGGGCTCCATCCTGAGGTGCCTTGAACACTTCCAGGGTGTGGGACATCCATGACTTTGGGCAATCTGTGCCAGGTCCTCACCACCTCACAGTAAAGGCTTTCTTCCATGTCCAAATCTAAATCTACTCTCTATGAGCTTGTAGTCATTGCCCCTTGCCTGTCAGTACTGGTAAAAAGTCCCTTTCCAGCTCTATTAAACCCCTGTTAGGTGCTATAAAGTCTCTCTGGGGCCTTCTCTTCTCCAGCCTGAGCAACCCCAGCTCTCTCAGCCTGTCTCCATGGGAGAGGTGCTCCAGCCCCCTGATCATCTTCTTGGTTTCCTCTGGATTCACCCCGACAGGTCTATGTCCTCCTCCTGCTGGGGGTCCCAGAGATGGATGTAGTACTCCAGCTGGAGTCTCATAAGGGCAGAGGGGCAGAATCACCTCCCTCAACCTGCTTTTGATGCAGCTCAGGACACTGTTGGCTTCCCAGGCTGCAAACACACATTACCAGGGCATGTTCTCATCAACCAACATCCTCAGGCTGTTTTCTCCAGGTCTGATCTCCATCCATTTGCTGCCCAGCCTTTATTTGTGACTGGGACTGGCAAAGAATACCACAGCATCACTTTGTAAGGAGAGATGCTTCTTTTTGGTTTTTTTTGTTGGTTTGTTTTTTTGGTTTTTTTTGTTTTGTTTTGTTTTGGGGGGTTTTTTGTGTTTTTTGTGGTTTTTTTTTTTTTTTTTTGACAGACTACATAGGTGTCCATTGTGACCATGAAACCATTTGGAAAAACAGTTAAAAGGGAGGAAATACATCAATGCCTTATAATGCTCTATTCAATGACAATAGGTGATTTGTACTTGATCATAGCCTTGAATTTCTATTTGAAGCATGGGTATACAGAATGAAAAGCACTGGAAAGCTGTAGATAATTTTGGTCCAATTATATGGTAGAAATTTTAATTTCTGGAGCTAAATTGAAAATAGGAGATAAGAATATAGTTGGCTTTATTTCTTCTATTTGAAAACTGTAAAAAAAACGTATGTCTAAATGTGAGAAAATGTTAGAAAGGAAATGAGACTGTTTAGCTATTAGAATTTAAAATCTCAGTGAAACATTGAAAGAGAGAGTAGCAGTGTGCCTTGAGCCTTCATATGTAGATTGTTCAGGGGAATAATGTTTCCACTTAACTGGCTTAGAAGGACATGAAAAGCAACCAGTATTTAATTTTTAAAAAATTAAGAACTCACTTCTTTCATGTTTGACTTCCTTTGCTTTTGTGCTGTTACTTGTATGTAGACTTACCTACATACAAGAGACCTAAAATATCTCTTGAATGGACCAATAGTGCTAGATTCTATTAAAAAATTGAGATTGAAATGCCATCTTTGACAATATGCAATTTAAAAATATGTTTGTGCTGCATACTGAATGCCAGTGAGACACCCTCAAATAACTCCAAAGCCAGGAACAGGACTGGCTTGAGACAAAGTGCTGCTAATGGGCAGGGCTTGTTCCCTAAGGCACCAGAACCTCACACAAGAACCTCACACCAGAACCACTTCCATTCCTCATTCTGGAGCCTCTCAAGAAAGCTGCACTCTCTGCTGTGGGCACACCAGTCCATGCAGGGCTTTGGGCACCAGGGTCCAAACAACTGCCTGGAACACCAAAGCTGTGCCGTGAGCTCGAGAGTTAGACTGCTCCTCCAGGGCTGGAGCTGAGGAGGAAGGTACGAGACAGCAGATGGTTTCTAAACAAACAAACACACACAAACACTCCAGAAAACAGATGGGAGAGCCCAAGCAGGGTGAGCAGTTCTGGGATGACGTGGAGCAGTCTAGAGCAGCAGCTCTGCTGTGCGTTTTCATAGGCTGGGTAACTAAGACGCTACAGAAGAGAACAGCGGGAAGGAATTTATTGCTTTTTGGGGGGATTTGGTAAGAACTACTGCACTAAAACAGCAGAAATGCTTTTTATCAGTAATGTTTGAAACTGATCTCCAGGTGAATAGAAAGGAATTGTCACTATTGCAAGGCTGAACTGAAGAAGAGAACACTGTGATCCATTCTTTCTTGTTTTTTCATTCAGTCCTACCACCCCTCAGCTGAGTAACTCCATGGCTATATAACTTTCAAGAACATAAAGAGTTTTGCTTATGAAGAACAAAATGATCATCTGGGTTCAAAATCCAGTCTAGATTTAGAAATTCAAATCTTCATCTTTTTTTTTTTCCTTTTTTTACACAAAATAGTGTGGAGATTGACTGCCTGTACACTGAAGGATGGTGCTATGGAACACAAACCAAGGCAGATCTGGATTGCCCACTTTCCTTTGGGTGCTTTTTTTTTTTAGCCCATCGCCATGAATTTGTAAATGCAAATGTGGTTTAATAAAGGACAGTGGGTATCTGTACTGTGTAGATGCATGAAGTTGAGAGAGATGCTGGTGGAGGGTGGATAATTCTAATCAAACTACTCACACCTTGCCCTTCTTGACATGCAATACCACTTTAAACAGCAATGCTCTAATAGAGAAAAGAGCTACTGTACTTACCCACTCAATAATTTGCATAATTTTGAAGAGCTGAAAATGTCACTGCTGTTTTATGATAATTGTGGGGAAATGATTAGCTATAGCATTTATGCATTCCAGGAAAAAAAAAAAAAGAAAGTATTTTACTATTCTCTCTTTAATATTAATAAGGATTAATAAAAAGAAAAATAAAATCACCTTGGAGGACAAACATTATGTATAAAATAATGGGTGTCATATGAAGGCACATGAGTCATCCATCCATTTGCTGTAGCCTGTCATGTCTGGGGAAGTCTTAAAAAGACAACCTCTTGACTGCCCCTTCTGTAATTTCAAATGCAAATTTTAGTAATAGGAATAGCTAAAAATAAACCATTATTTTCTTCCTTCTCTGCTTTGTAGCTTTGATTAGAATATACCAAATTTATGTCTCCTGTAATTCAAGCATTTTTTTAAATTGTGACAAATATAAATGAGGTGCTCATCTCCATTTCATCATTATTCTTTCAGGCAAACCCTTTGAGAAGCAGATTAAGACATCAGTTCTAGGTAATGGTTTTTAGTCCTCAAATCTCCTTGAACTTGGCAGGTTCTGTTGTAGAGATAGATAAAGTGAAGAATAGGTCCAAGAGAAATCTTTGCAGAGGCAAGGTTCTGTTGAAGTCCCTGTCCAGCATCCTTTGACTTTCTCTGCCTTTCTTAGACTCCTCTTTTTCTTCTACTGCAAAAACAGCACAGCTGAGATTTAGAATGGTCATTTTTACAGTACTTTTGAAAGCCTAGACTGCTCTACATTGCCCAGCTCCATCTGGGAACCCAGCCATGAATTTCAGTCTCTGCGTGATGTGAATGATGTGATTCTCTGACAGACTCCGTTCCGACAGCCTGTGCAGAATGGAGAGTTTTTTAATAGTTTTCCTCCCAGTTTAGTGAAACCTCTCAGTTATAGTCTAGAAAGGAGATGTGAAAAGAGATGACAATAACTGCTAAACATATGGTGTTGAACATGAAGGTTTTAGGTATATCTTCTTTACCTAGCACAGATTTTAAGTGGATGAAGTATCATGTATTTACATGACATAAAATCTTATTCAAAAACCACCCTAACATCTATCCAAGGCCAAGTAAGTGTTCCAAAATGTGACATATATTCTCTAGAAAGCTCTTGATATATTTTTTTTTTTTTGCAGTAAAATATTGTCAGGAATAGCTGAAACATCTGTATTTAAAAGAACTATTTATTTTTATATTTTATTAGAGGAGAAGAATAAACAATTACTGCCTTTTTTAAAATGTAGGTGAAAGAATAAAAGGTAGCCTGGACTGGCATGGCAGAGCTAACACAGCTTCACAAGGAATGGGCACTCCAGCTGGTGTACTAAAATGTACAAAAACCCAGAGGATCATCCACCATTCCTTGTAGAAGGGACAGAATTTCAATAACTGCCCTGCAAGTTACAATGTCTTGCTAGAAATAAAGCTGATGATGTCATCAGGAGACCTCAGAGTCTCCTGAAAGACATGTTCAGAAAGAGGTTTTCCACATTCACTGGAAAAGTTTACAAAGATTTTTTTTTTTTTGCTAAAAAAGTCCATATTGTTGCAATGCAGTGTAGAATTGTGTATATTCATCTGGACTATTCTATGGCAGAGTAGCCATCTTGGTGTGGTTCAGCACCCTCATGAATGGACCTTGTCTCTCATTATTTATGTCTACTATACTCACTATTACTAGAAGACATTGGCTACAGCAGCATATACAGATCTCTCACTAACAAACTAAAAGGTTTTTTCACTACATATTTTTTCCCAATAATTAGATGAGAGCATCTCTTTTTAGAAAATGTCATGTTTTGACCCCACCCAAAAACTGCGTACCATGCAGCTGCTTACTCACACCCTTTCCTCACTAAAATGAGGAGAATTCAAAAAAAGAGGTAAAACTCATGGGTTGAAAGAACAAAACATAATAATAACGAAAAGAGGGCAGAATAAAGACCAGGAAAGACTTTGGGCAACCTGTTCCAGTGACTCACTACTTCACAATAAAGAACTTTTTCCTAATATCTAATTTAAATTTGATATTAAATGCTGAAGTGCTTAAAAGAGCAGGAGATACAAACTCTCACATCAGTCAGATACCTTTAGATTATCAATTTCACCTAATACTTGTTTTTCCTTCTAGTAGTTGTGACAGAGTCTAAGTCACAGTTAGAATTTTTGTTTATTTTCCATATACACAACCACTTTCATAAGCACTTTCTTTTTCTGATGTTATCATTTTTGAGACAATGTTTTTTTGTCAATTTTTCTCCTTTGGGTTTTTTACTTAGAACTTCATGCTACATCTTATTTATCAAGAAAGGTTTTGTAAATACTTTCAGTTCAGGACTTTTCAAAGAGTATCAATCTATATTAAATTGCTTTCCCACCCCACGCTCCCCCCACCCCGGTATACCCATAACAGGTCTTCTATACCTCATGTGAGTGAGCAGTTCAGATGAAAAAATAATGTATACCGATAACAGTTATGTGCTAATTCATTAAGGTCTGACTTTACCTGAGTGCTAATTAGAGGAAAAATATTTGAAGGATAAAGTAAGGTTTGCAAGCATATCACACAAGGGTTCTTCCCTAATATATTTCCCGTCTACCACACTTATTACTGCAGGGTGGGCTGACAGGTTAATTATGTACTTGCAGGAGAACTGATACAGAAGATATTATGATCTCAAAAGCAAACATTTATAATCATTTTATCTAAACAGAAGACAGCCTCACCTTGATGAAGGTCTGCATTTAGTGAACATTTGAAGGCAGCAGTCACTGCACTCTCAAGGAAGACACCTGATAAGCTATCCTTCAGCAGATACCAAGCCAGCAGTATATAGAATGTGCTGCAAGACTGTAACCTATTCATATGGTAGTACATGGGAAAAAAAGAATTGCTTTTGTGATGATGCCATAGGACTGGGATTTTACAAAATTCCATTTTAGTTTCCAGGTTAATTAATTTCCAGATTACTTGTGTGCAGGCCTTTTACTGACATAGAGACTCACTGAGTGAGATTATATGTGGTGCGTCATACAACACGGGGAGATCATGCTGAAAGCATGTGACGTGCCTGATTATTTGATTCCTATATGAATATATGCCCTACTATCTGGAAGGTGTGTTCCCAGATGTATCAGATCCTCCCAGATGGGACTGTGGTTCCAGTCAGGTTACATTGTGAGAGGGATCCTCCTAAAAAGCACACGTGCTTCTACTGTGGTGCAGTACAAATTTTTTTGACTGTTCCACTACAGGAAAATGCATCAGCTGATTGTGGTTCTGGCTGTTCATCTACATCTAGCTAATGTTTTGCCAGATCTAAAGAATACTGTTCATGTGAGTACATAGGAATTTTCTGACTTGTGGAAGGGGATAGCTGGACAGAGGCAAGAACACCTAGTCACACACTGAATAGATGAAGATGTAGCTGCAGTTATATCATGGAGATCATTACGTATTTTATTTAAGAAAATACCCCAAAATTTGAGTCCATTAAGTCCTGACATTTTGAGATTTCTTGAGTTCTCATTTTAGGTCTTTTCCCCTCAGTTCATCTGTTTTTCAAATGAGCTGCATTTTCACTCATGTTCCTCACTTAGCTGCCTGCCATAATTAACACATGTGATGTCATTCATTCTGTACTTTGTGATTTTTCATTGCTTACTACAATCAGACCCAGAGAGTAATTAAACATAAATGCCTGGATATCCATTCACTTCTTTTTCTGCAAGGTTTAGAATCCATGATGTGTCTTACCTTTCACTGTACCCCAAAACTACAAGTTCTATATCAGCTGTTGGGTTTCTATCAACTTGCCATAAAGGTCCAGCAGGCTGTGCACAAGTATTAGTTCCCTCACATGGATCTGGTTTTAACACAATAATAAAATATTCATCAACTAAATTATTCAAGGAGTAATTGTTGGTATTTGTTGAATAATGTATTCTGTTCATGGTGTCTGAATACTACAAGAATGAGCTGAATAAATTATATGCCAAAGCAACAAAAATCACTGCCTTGCATTTGTTGAATAGCATTCTATCTAAGCTAAATGTGTTTTAATAAAAACATAGCATAAGAGAACAAAAAAATTTACCTTTTCTTCCTTTCTGACAAAGAGTGTGGTGTGAGGTATGTATTGTGATAGTCCTTAAACTGTACAACAGATGTTGAGTACTGACAGCTAGAACAATAACATCCTGTGTGGTGATTTTCAGACACCACAAAACACAGTATTTCTTCCCTTCAGAAAACATGTATTTTTTATTTTTTTGTTACTAGAAAGAAGCCTAGTAAGTGGGCCACAGTAATTGTGAAAGTAACTCAAGTTCTGCTTATTCAGTATTAAAGTTTATGTGTTCTACACATTCAGCTATTTAATTCCCCTTGCTTACTTGCTGGAATCATGTTCTTCACTACATGAACAAATATTGTACTACCAAAAAAATACACATGCTTTTATTTAAGGGTAGCACTGAACAATTCCACATGGACAGAAAAACCCAATTTTCAGCAATGAGCTGTTTCATCTAAGAAACCTGGGAACCAGGAAGTCTGGTCTGAATAAATAATGTCGACATACAATAGGTGCATGTTCAACAGAGCTAAGAGATTACAGTCCTTCAATTCGATACTGACTTGAATAATTACAAATGTGATCCCAAAAGAAAAAGTCTGGCTGTTCAGTTCAAGCTGTTTCCATGTGGGTGGGAGGGATGTTAAAAAGGAACAACTCTATTTGAAAAAGTTTACACTGCCATTGTGTTCTGACTAATATTCATTGAGGCAATATTTTAACTGCAAATGGATGCTGACACCTCCATTTAGGCAGAGGTGGTTTTGGTAGTCCTAATATACTGGTCTGGTCTCTCTCTTTTGTTTAAACTACAAGAGAACACTATACCAATCAAATCTAGTCAATAAAATTGCAAGATACTCTCCTTTAACACTTACCTGGAAAGCAGAACAAGAGAGGGTTCTATGGATTCTATGGGTCCAGCATGCACAGTTCATAAGTTATTGACACTTATGAAAAGAGAGTTCTAAACAATCTTTTCATAGTCACACAATAATTCACATTACATTGACTGTTTCCTACAAGGATAATCACAGATTATCTTGAAACATGGAGTTGAAATGTGCTCAGTAGGTGCATATCTCTATGGACGAGTAGCACAAAAATTTGTTCCTCTTGATTATTTCTTCATTCATCAATACAGAAACACCCAATCTCAGTTTGTTTCAGTGTCAAATGACCTTGAAAGCTTACTGAAATAAGAAATCAGTAAATATAACCTAATTAAACATAAATTAAGCACATGCTTGCAAAGAGCATTCACTCAAGAAATGGGTTTGATTTAAGCACTCAAATATTTTGTTAACTGGGTCCTAAATAAGCAACAGTCACTTTATAGAAAATAATATTCTGATTGATATATATAACTCTGTCTACTATGGAAGAATTTATCTCCCCTGCAAATATTCATACCAGCACTGACTCTGTGAAATGTTGGTTTCTTCAGGTATCTCTTCCCTGCCCTCACAACACTGCATGAGAACAGCTTACTAATTACAAGGAATTCAATTCCTGTTGGTGACTTCAGCCTTGATTGCTGTGAGATTCAGATGCTGTCACTACCCAAGGTGAACACTTCACCTGGGGAGAGAAGCATGAAAATACTGCATGCTATAAAAAGGAGAAGAGAAATACTGACAAAAATAAGGCAGACTTGTCTCAGAAAAGATTAGGGCTTTTAGTTTTCCATGGAGTCTAGAAGATTAATTAACTCTTATTTAGCTTGGAGAGAGAGAAAAGCTGTACTTGGATTAATGACAGCTACTTCATTGCTTCTTGCAGCAGAGACAAATTACTGTAAAAGAATACTAATATCTCTATTATTTAGCACGTTCATATTCTTATGCTACCAGAATTTCACATCACATCATTCCTTTGAATAGAATAAATGTAGCCCCTTGTAACATTCTGCCAGGTTAGTGTAAAATAGTCTTCCTCACTCATGAAAAGTATTTCTCTTTTCTCAGACCATGATGATGAAATTGAAGTTTTTCCTTCATCTTTTTGGCTGCTTAATAAATATAAATGTTCTCTCTTTTAAATTTAAATTAGGTTTTGTTCTTTTTTTTTTTGGTAGAAAAAATTCACCTGTAAAAAGATTTCTGAGAATGTAGTGAAATTTACCTTCTAACTTGTGAAACAGTTCATTTTCAAATATGTTTGAGAGGACGGCACACTAAAGACTCTTTTGCCCTTGATTTAAATTGTTGAAATCCAACAGACTGGCTTGTATTTTGCAGTTATAAATGAGTAATAAATATGTTCTCAGAAGGAGAATGTGAGTTAGTCATATTGGAAAAGAAAACATAATAAAAACTTATGACTCTGATGAGACTGTGGTGAGTGGAAGGAAGAGCCAAAGGAGGAAGATAACAGTAAATAAAGTGAAATTATGAAAATACTATTTGGAAAAAAAATAGTAATTAAGAAAGAAATTTCTTTTCAGCCACAAAATAATTGGTAGAGATACACTTGAAAAAGGAAAGTTTATAGAGTTTATCTTCCAACCTGTCTTTTAAAATCACCATATAAAGATGTACAGATGCTCCCATAATTTGAAAGTAGTCATTTAACCTTGCATTCCTTCTCTCTACTTTGCAACTGCGCTTTGTTCTTTAAAATTTGCATAATATTTACATAATCAGGCTCCAACCCTAATATGCCATACAATTGTTCAGCAAACTTCCCTCATAAGTAATTATAGACAAAGAGAGGGGAAAAATAAGATAATAGAGAAGTCATTGGTTTCTGCTATGGAAAACCATCTAAATTTCCAAACCTATCTCTTGGCTTTAGCTTATGCTTTTTCTGCAAGATTTTCTGGTGGCCTGATACAAATGTCTGTTATTTGAGTCTCTTGCTTATTAATTTTTAAAAATAAAATTGTAATATTTGTGAAGATTTCATATGCTGGACTATACTAACATAAGTACAATGCTAGTTAGCTTCTACAAAAGTATGGCAAACTAACAGAAATTGCAGGTATTCACACCGTGTCTTTGTCTGAAGCCTGTGGAACCCTACAGAGAAATTCACCTGAAAGGCTTATAGATCTTACACACTTGTAGGGAAGAAATCGGACTCTTTTGAACTGTTTTTTTCTCTCTGCCTCCTGTTGATCTACATTTTTTCATGGTCATTTCCTGCAATATACTGTATTTGAAAAGGAAGTTTCATGTCATAAGCATAATTTTCTTCTATATTCTCATGACCCCATGAAAACAACGAAAATGATAGAGGGATCAATTTTTAAAAGAATTTTGATTTATGACATTTTTTGCAGACTTGGTTCCTGGTTAAAAAAATCCCAAAACCTGGTGATACAGGCTTGAAATATCTGAGCTGCTGTACAGGCAAATTATGCTCCTCTTAAGGTTAATCCCAATATAGTACATGCTCAGTAATCTAAGAATGTTTGGCTAGTCTATATGCTGGTAAAGCTTCAAGGACTGTTTGATCACTGCCTTCAGTCTTCACCACATGAAAAATTCCTTTGTACTAGTTGCTGCCCAGAAAAAATGCTTTTGTAACTGTAAATATTTCTCCCCAAATACAAGAAGAATACTTCCTTGTTAGTTATGACCACATTTATTTTCTTTAACGCGTTCATATGAGAGAAATTCCGTTTGTTGGAACAGTTGTCAAATGTGAAAGTGCCAAGAATATTCATACAAGCATGTATTCACACAAACATTGATATCACACGTGCCTGCATGACCTTTAAGAAAGCTTTACGTGGGCTAAGAACTAGAAGAGGAAAGAAGGAGTGTTTTGGCAGAAAAATAACAAGTATGTCTTTTTCCATAAAGGCTGCAGGAAAATGAGCAGCTGTTGAGGAGGAAGTAAAGGACAATATGTAAAACTATCAGCATGAACATAGATGTTCACCATGAGATCCTTCAAAACTGAAGATCAACATGCTTATTTGTCTGTAAAGTCAGCCAGGAAAGAGAAAGAGCACTTAAGACACATTCGCTGTTCTCATGTCATCAAATGAAAAGGGAAAGAGGTTGTAGCTCTGCAGTAGATGGCTATGATCTCTTCAGAAGGGATGGAAAAGGAAGGAGAGGTGGTGGGGTAGTTCTGCATGTCAGAAAGTGCTTTGGTTGCCCAGAGGTTAATGACGGTGACAAGAGGGTTGAATGTTTTTGGGTAAGAATCAGGGGGAAGGACAACAGGACAGATACTGGTGAGGAAGCACCTTGAGTGATATGGCTAGTTCTGGACCCCTCATTTTAAGAATATTGAGCTGCTGGAGCATGTCCAGAGAACAAAGCTGGTGAAGGGTCTGAAAGACAAATTCCATGAGGAGCAGCTGAGGGAGATGGAGTTTTTTCTCCTAGAGATCAGAAGATCTCTAGGAGAGATCTCTCTCCTAGAGCATATTGCTCTCTGCAACTACATGAAAGGAGGATGTAGTGAGGAGGAGGTTTATTTTTTCAGCAATAAGACAACAGGTCTCAAGTGGCATCAGAGGAACTCTAGATTACATATTAGGAAAAATTTCTACATTAAAAGGTTTGTTAGGCATTGTAACAATCTGACCAAGAAGTGGTTGAGTCACCATCCCAGTAGAAGATGTGTAGGTGGCCATGGTTTATTGGTGCACTTGGCAGTGCTGTGACTGGTCTGCAAAGTACAGGTGAAAAGGTAAAAATCTGTCCCAACTGTATTATTTGATTACTGCAATAGATAACTGTAAAAATGCCCACGTATTTCCTGGAAATGTTACTTTATTTCTCAAGAAAGAGCCTTCAGTGAAGGAAAATGTTCATTTATAACATTTATTCATACAGCTGCATATATTTACATACATTCAATCACTATAAAAATACAGTGTTGAAAGACAACTTGAAGAAAAAAAGAATTGAGTACACTCTAATGCAATTACTTCGAATAAATGTATGAAGAAAAATATGAAATTTAAAAACTTCTAATTCCTTTCTCATTCATTCGGAGATGGAAAGACATTTTGGTAATGCTCTTGCACATACCATTAAAAGGTAAGATTAAAAAAAGAAAAAGGGAAAACAGAGACTAGGAAAAAAGATGAAGAGGAAAGTAGAAAGAAAGGAAACAGGGAAGGGGAAAAAGAAAAGGAAAAAGGGAAAAATTTACAGTGCTTTCTTTTTTCATATTCCTGGTTATCATCCATGTATAGTCTCAATCTCTTCTGTGCTCCTTGGACAACTACATCTCACAAAAAATGCCAAGATCTCTGCTGTCTTATAAAAATTCTATCACAAGACTGGCAGAATGAAATGAGGTCTGGTTTGAACTTCTAATAAATTTTCCCTAAATGCCACATTTAAGGTCCCAGTTTCAACACACTCATGGACTCTTTAGGTACCTAAATGAAGCTCTAACTTTCAGTGTGATATAAACATAGCAGAGGCTGCAATCTTTGTTTCAGAAATGGGTCATAGCAGCAGTAAGTGCATCCTGAAAGATGGGGAAAAAATGGCCATTAATTGGTCCATAATAAGGCCCAGACATTAAAATCCTGACTTGCTTTCAGAAGGGTGAAAATGCAGAAAACCTTTTATTTATGGTTCCAAGTTTAAGAATTCATTCCCATTTCTGGTTGTTAAGCATTAAGTTCTCATTATTTCTGAAAATCCTGGAGTAGTTAATCAATCACAGAAACCAAATGTTGACTGCTTGCCTCAAACACCTCTTGCAAAATCCTTATTCGACAGGTTCATTTGACATTTGTTTGCAACAAACATGTAAATGAAGACCACCACCTATATGGACAATAGCTTTAAAGAAAAAAGATAACACTGAGGGGAATGACTGATTTGTAGGCTATTTTTTCTGTCATAGAGAACAAAGTAATATCTACATATTGTCAATCATGTTGATTGAGGGTTAATTTTCCTGCAATTCTTCAAGAGATGACAGGAAACATGAAAGGCATGTAGATAAAACCTCAGCATATCATATGCACAAGACTCCATTATATATGCACATGAACACAATTTATCTCTGACCTCAGAGGGATGTGGGAAGCAAAGCATCTTTAATTTCCAATATATCATACCACCAAGCTGTGTGGTGCAGGTGACAGGTTGGAGGGAAGGGATGCCATCCACGGGGACCTGGAAAGACTTGATGGGTGGGACCATGCAAACCCCACAAAGTTCAAAAAGGCCAAGTGCATGGCTGAGGCAATCCCAAACACAAGTACAGGTGGAAAATGGATGGGGAGCAGCCATTGAGGAGAAGGACTTGAGGATGTTGGTTGACAAGAAGCTCAGCATGACCTGACAATGTGTGCTTGTAGCCCTGAAAGTCAACTGTGTCCTGAGCTACATCAAAAGCAGTGGGGCTGGAAGTAGGTGAGTTTTATGGTACCTTTCAAACCAAATCATTCTATGATTCCATAAATCTGTGAGCTCTGTGCTTTAGCACTGAAATCACGATGGTTCAACACCAGGTGTGGCCTTTCCAAACTTTCTGGCTATCACATGGACGTGGCCGTGGGGCTCAGAGTGCACCAGCAGCTCTGCGATCTCTTCCCCTGCTCCTGGGGGATTTGGCTGCTGGCATTCAGGGCAGATTCTGAGATGGTGGAGCTAGGTAACCTTCCACAAGCACATAGTTTATGTTCCTAATCTGAACCATTCTCTGAAAGACTCTCTCACTCTCCAGGTACTACAGGGAACAATTAGGACACAGAAAATCTGCTGTGATGTAACAATTTCTTAAAACAAGGGGCATGAAATTAAAAGTCAGAGAAATGCTCCTCAGAAGTGTTTTGTCTTTAACACACAGAAAGCTCATTGACAGCAACTTTAGAAAGCAGCTTCTTTGTTTTTAAACACTGTAGGGAAAAAAAAAGGAGAGATGCTCAAAAAGTCCTAGCGATTCTCTTAATAAACCTTGGAGAATATATTAGCATTCTCAGCATATAGGAAGGAAACACTGTGTTCAGCAATAAAATCAGAAATTTTGTTTTTTGAAAGATGAATATCATTATTCATCCAATATGAATATATATTCATCCATGGTTTAATTTGTTTGGGTTTTAAGATCAAATGCAAATTATTATGTCTTGAACACCAAATCAAAGTTTTTCATTCGTCTACCAAAACTTTAATGAATTTAGAAAAGACATAAGATAAAGTATACAAATTTTTCTTTATCAAAGCTTTTATGTGGTTGTCAACCACTTATTCTTAGTGGAAAACATATGTAGGGATTTAATTTCCATTGATTTTTTCCATGATTTTTTTCAGTACTTAGGCCTTTCACTGAAATGTGTATTATTTGTCTATCATACGGCCTGAATACAATGCTGAACACCTTAGTCAAATGAACAGATTCATACTTAATAGCAAGATTTTTCCCTGGTTCTGAATAAGCAGAAATGCTTCCAGTCATTTTTCCTCTGCCACATAGACCATTGTAGATTTAAAACTCTGCCTGCTGTGAAAACTGGTTATGCTACATTTCCTATAAATTCCATCCATCCAATCATCAGTGACTTTAAACATACCATATTAATAAGCATAAGATGGATGATAGGTCATGAATAAATAATGTAGCAGAGAAAAAAAATGTTCTTTTGCAACCAATGAATATAAAGTATCTCTTAGCAGTATGAATATAACATTGTGTCCCAGGCTAAAATGAAAGAAAAAAGAAATCACATTTAATAATTAGTATTTGCTTAAAATTAATCCTTAATACCACATAATATATAAGGCATTGTGGACATACATTCACTTCTAGGCTCGGTGTAAACCATGGCATTTCAGATGTCAATACATTGAAACCACTAGAAATTCTGGTTAAGTTCAAAGCAAATACTGAATATGTCATTGTAAAAGTTTTGTAAAGTTTCCTCATTCCCGTGATAATTGCATCTGCTGTGATAGACTATGGGAGGTAAACAAAACCCCAAAATTAATGCTAATCGCTAAAAAATACAGTTGGAAATAAATATCAGATTTTTTCAATACAACAGGGGTTATGTAAATGGGAATACTTCTGACTGCCACCTAAAATTCCATGGAATTTGAAGGAACTCTTTGGAGATTATCTTTGTCTCATAGCTCAGTGAAATCCTACACAGCCATGAAGCAATAGGTAAGCACTCCTTGCAAATGAAAGTAGGGCCTTCAGCATGTTTTGACAATATTTATTGCTTCAGAATTTAATGAACTATTCAGATTATTAGAAAGAAAATTATCTATTTAGAGAAAACAAAAAAAATAGTAAAAAGGGATGTTCAGCTTAATGTACTTCGAGAATAAAAATTAATGCTTGGATTCATTATGTAATCTAAATAGATAACTATTCCGGTGTATGAAAAACAAAAGTCATTAGACTTATGTCTTTGGAATTAGATTCTGTTTAAATCTATGTATATATGAATTATTTCAATATCCACATTTTAAAATAATATATAAAATGTGAGATAAAACATTAATAAGAGGAAAAACTATTCTGAAAGTCTAATATGGACTTGCGATACTTCCAGAAAAACTAAGAATTCAGAGAAGGAGATTTCTGCTTGAATGCTAGAAATAGATCTGGGTTAAGTGTCTGTATTGATACTTAACTTTTAATGGAGAACTGACATGGAGACAGCTCCAAATCTGTTACTGAGCTAAAACAAATGCAGGAGATGCATGCAGAATTCTTCAAAGAGTGGAATGAGACACACAATGAGATGAGACCAGTTTTTCTACAAATGCTGATGTCAATTATGATTACCAGTGCATGTCAACAGGGAAGACGTGAAACTGCAAGAAGTGAAATCTTGACACAGATTTTGTAATACTCAGTTGTTGTGCTTGAAATTATTCCTGAATAGAAAATTATGGATAAGCTATTATAGAACTTAGGTTGTGTACATGGACATGTCAGGAGTAAATTGACTCCAATTTTGACTAACAGAAAGCTAATGGGATAGCAATTTCTGTGAGCCATACGGGCACATGAATATTTTCTAATTTTGTTCTATGAATATTATCTGTACTTTTTGTATGGGCACATTGTGTTTTAACTATTAGTGCTGCTTCTGGATGAAATAAACAAAATATGATTATTGGAACGTTAAAGGAGAAAAAAAGACAATGGCATACTCTCTGCCATAATGTAAATTATCATTACATTACCATAATGTAAATTATGCCAATGAATCAGAAAAGACTGTGACACACACATTTTTTGAAATTCATTACATGTGGAGCATTGCAAATTGGGAATCAGGTGTTTTGGTGTGAATTCAGGTGGAAGATTTTCAAGAAGGAGTTAAAACTGGATTCCATTTCAGGAAAACATCTCTGCTCATTTGATATAGCCAGTTTAACAAAGAAAACCCCCTTTTTATGCATTTTTCTGCAGGTTTCACAGCTAAATTAGAAACTGTTTGCCATAGACCCATAAGATTTGATCTTTTCTCTGCAGAATGGACCATCCTAAACTACAATGGCTGACAAAAAACAACACTGAAAAAATGTTCTACTATGAAATCTAAAAAGTCATCAGTTGCAATATTAAAGGCATCAGCTATATGGGGGGGAAAAATTCTGGGGAAGGCAGTCACTAAGTGTCTAAGGTACTCCACAGGGTGACATAAACCAACACGAGCCCAAGCATCATGCAAAGAAACAGGAAAGTGAATGGACAAATACAAAAACTTTTATGTACTTGTTTCAATCTCACTGGCTTCAGTAGCAAATGATTAAAACCTTCTTAAGGAAATTATATTACTAATATGTTTAAAGTTTAGGTCTTACTGATAGGCTTTGCATATTCCAGAGAAGCCTTGGGAAGTCCTCCAAGCCAAGATGTTTGTCCTATTCAAAACAATGCTATTCAGACTCACAATGCTATTAAAGACAATCAAGGTCTCATACAGGTAAACTTAGATTAGGATTGAATTCGTAATAACACCTCCATCTTCAAGGAAATTTCAAAATATATTTAAAAATTGAATTGCACTTAAACTTCATTTTAAAATATGTTTTGAAGAGTAACAAAAGTTATGTGGGAAAAAAATACATTCTCTACTTAGCAACTTCTTTTATGCCTAAATAATTTAAACTACTTATAAATGAGAATTCTTCTGTGTATACTTCAATTACTGCTTTTAGTATACTTCCTCTCTTTTTCTGTGTAGCATGCAGCATGTACTTAATATGTCTCCAGTGCCTATTATCACTGTTCTTGTATAATAAACTTCTTATCTGAGAATATGACCTTGACACTGAAAAAAAATCTTTTAAAGAATAGCTCAATTAAAATCTAATACCTCTGTTTAGGATTTGATTTCATTACTATTCATAAGACCATGCAACACTATTTGAGTCATGAGTTCTCATGCAACTCGAATACTCGTTTCAAAAGAGTCATTACAAAAATAATTTTTATTCTTCTCTCTGCCCTATTGATTTTCAGTCACCATGGAGCTTTCTTTGTTGACTTTGCAAAGGTCTCTGTTGAAAGTTCATGCTATTGTTGTGATAATAATTGTTGATCAGGGTCCATTTGGAGCAGGTAAATTTAAATGCAAGATAGGTAGAGGTGGGTAGTAGTAAAGATGCATGCAAATCACAGAATCACAGAATGACTTGGGTGAGAAGGGACTGTAAACATTTAGTTTCAGGCCCCCTGCCATGGGACACCTTCCACTATCCCTGGGTGCTCAAAGCCCCATCCAACAGGCCCCTGAACATCTCAGGGATCCACAGGCATCCATGGATTCTTTGGGCAACTTGTTCTAGTGCCTCACCACTCTTAAAAATGAAATTCTTTCATGTCTCATGTAAATATCTCCTCTTCTAGACCAAAATAATTCCCCAAGTCCTATCACTATCTGCTCATGTAAAAAGTCACTCTCCCTATTTTTTTAAAGCCTCCTTCAGGTAGTGAGGTAGGTCCCAGTGAGGCATCCCTGGAGACTTCTTTCCCCAAAGTAGCAGTAAATGGGCTGGAAATGTAGCATAATGTACACAAAGTCACTCAGGGGTGTGAAGTTGCACCCCAAAGATGAACTTTGGATGTGTCGTTTAACCTGAATGCTTGTTTACCCATCTCTAATTGAGGATAATAATTGTCTACCCTGTAGGGAATTATGGTTTTCAATCAATTAATTTTGCAAACTGTTCTAAAAGGGATAGCCAAACAGACTCACAGATGAAGTGGAAAATAGCATTTAAATGAGCCTCAAGCTTGTCTTCAGCATTATTGGATTTGAATTGGCATGGACATTTGTACTTGTGAAATAATCTCTTTCTTAGACATAAATTTCTCTTTTCTTAATCAGTGAATATATTTCCTCTCTTCTGCCTTTCTTATTTTAAGTCAATAAGTTTTTAAAAAATTAAGAAAATCAGTTAGCAAAACAAAGTCAAAGGCTAGAATTTACTAGAAGCGCCAAGTATCTTTAACAAAAAAAAAAAAAAGTTAAAAAATTAAAAAAAAAAAAAAGAAAAGGGGGAATAAAATCATCTGAAAATTTCAGGCCATTATCAGGGAGCAAAACAGAGAAGGAATATGCACAGATTTAGATAAATATCAACGTCACAAAAGTTATTATGTGTTAACTGAGCATCTATTCTGAATGTGAAAACGCAAATTAACACCACAAAAGTCCTACAAATCAGAAGGTGATTCAGATAAAAGAAGGGCAAAATGCAAGCTGTTAAAAATCAAGCTTAGTCCATCCTGAGTTCAGAATGTGAATATAATTAACAAAGATTTTTGAAATATGCAGAAAAGAAAGAAGAAATTTTAAAAATTACATATGATCTAAACCTTAAACAAATATCTTGTTTTTCACTGAAAAGGAAGATGTGAAACAAAGGAAAGTAAGCAGAAGTTGCACAATTGAGAAAAATATGTAAAAAGAAAATTATAATCTGAATTACTATACCCAAGCTACATTAAATCTCATGCTTGAATTGTAAAATAGATAACACCATTTCATAATTCTGAAATAAGTGCTACCCTGGATAAATTGTAAAATTTGTACCAATATTCTTTATGCTGAGTATATAAACACTTAATTTGAGAGCTACATATATGATAAAAATTTACAATGGGCAGTAATTTAAGTTGGAAGTGAGGTGCTGACCTTGGTCACTTGGAAAACTAGCAAATGTTGTGGGAAAAAATAATTAGAAAAATTGAGATATGTAAAAAGGGGGAAAATGTAATGCAGAGGAACTGACAGTCTGACATGACAACATTTGCTTGTAAAAAATAATTGATTTTCTGGACAAAGAAATTTTAAAATGTTCCTGATATTTTCAGCAAAGCATAGGAAATTGGTGCTGTGTACTAGACTACTTGTTAAACTGATTTAGAGTGGTAGAAACTGAATGGTGGAACAGAAACAGATTAAAGGGGAAATTCAGAATAAAAGAGGTGATTTTTTTTCTGTTTTTCTCAAATAAGTTTTGATATTAAACTTAGCTGTTATCTGCTTTAATGGCATTGCTATAAAAATGTACAGTTTAACTGAGAATGTGGCATTATTACAGGTAGTACAAAACATGATGAGAAATGACGCTGCATGCAGAGACCCAAAGACTGAAATAAGGTTTGTGCTAAGACAATTAATAATATAAAAAATTATGAGAAATTTAGTTGCTACTAACAAGAATTAGCATCATGAAGAACATTTATTGGGTGAAGACAATGCTTTTAGTTGATGGCCTGTTTGCATAATCAGTCTTGCAAAACATGATGAGAAACAGCACTGCATGCAGAGACCCAAAAGACTGAAATCAGGTTTGTGCTAAGACAATTAATAATATAAAAAATTATGAGAAATTTAGTTGCTACTAACAAGAATTAGCATCATGAAGAACATTTATTGGGTGAAGACAATGCTTTTAGTTGATGGCCTGTTTGCATAATCACTCTGAAAACTTATATTGTATCAGTCAAAGGATATTTAGTATGATAGACAAGTGTTCAAGCAGAGCACAGCCAAGGCTTTTTCTTTGCCTGATTGTGTATGACTCATCATCAAAAAATACGAACAGTGAAAGAAATGTGAAGAAGAGTTTGAGGAATGATCAGAGCAGAAAAGTAAAACTGAAGAGAATGGCTTGTTTAGCTAATCAGACAGCAAGGGCATTAAGATATTTGAGGGTGAAGATGAGAGATGCTTGACAGAGACCCAAGCAGCCCAGACTCATCCTTTACTGCTTTTCACTGTCTATATGTAACTGTGGTCTGTATAGCTCTTTCTGGCATAACAGAAACCAGTTTTCAATTCTGCCTTCAGCTTTGGATTGGTTGAGTCACTTTCCTCTTACTAGTGAGAAGTTCCAGAAAAATCAGAAAAAGTCTAGTAATCAGGCTGTCCAGCAGAATTAACAGGATGATAGCACAGTTTAGACACCTTTTTTGTAATTTTATTCTTCATGGCATGAAAAAGATTGTCTATTTGCTACATTATTTAGGAACTTGGGTGTCTGATGATCTCTGTAGACTTTTAAGTTGCATAGGACATAATGAATAAAGTTGCCCAAATTCGACATTTACATAAATTATATTATTAAATTGTTATTATATAATACATAATTTGTTACTATATAATAATTCAGCTTTGGATTGGTTGAGTCACTTTCCTCTTACTAGTGAGAAGTTCCAGAAAAATCAGAAAAAGTCTAGTAATCAGGCTGCCCAGCAGAATTAACAGGATGATAGCACAGTTTGGACACATTTTTGTATTTTTATTCTTCATGGCATGAAAAAGATTGTCTGTTTGCTACATTATTTAGGAACTGACGATCTGATCTGATGATCTGATGATCTCTGTAGACTTTTAAGTTGCATAGGACATAATGAATAAAGTTGCCCAAATTCGACATTTACATAAATTATATTATTAAATTGTTATTATATAATACATAATTTGCTATATAATAATAACAACATTATTTGTTATTATATTAAATACAAAATTAACATGAAGCACTAAAAGTCTGCAAAATTTTTTTCTAAGTTTGAAGGGCTGTAGCACTGAAATATTCTTTCTAGATGATCCTTAGAGCTTAGCTAGAATTAACGTTGCCATGATTTTCATCTGATTGATGGTTTGACACTACCCATTTCTGACATTTCACTGGTGTTATTTCATTTTGGGTTCAGTGGCACTTGCACAAAGTGAAGAGTTTAAAATAATTTCTGATGTCTCAGCAAAAGAAAGGGTCAATAAGCTGCTGTGAAGGAAATGTACAAGTCAAATGTGCTGCAATATACATTGAAATCATCTGGAAACAAATGGAAAGAATACACTAACATACACTTTCAGCTGATGACAACAGTTTCAGTAGTGGAAAAAATAACCTAATTTTTTGAAGTAAACAGCTCAAAAGTTTCTGCCTAAAGAACATTCAATGCAGCTTGTCTGAAAAAAAAGTCTATCCTAAGCAATCAGCTTTTATGACTCTACAGAAAGAAGTCCTTTCTGAAGATAACTAAGTAATATTACTGTGTTAATTGAGGGTGCAACACTGGACTACTTGCTTAATTATTTCAGATAGGTCAGTGACTGGAGTTTCTTTTTGAATCATGGGCAGACTTGACAAACTGCAGTTTAGTGTCCACTGACTTAGTGAGAAAGTTGTTACAACCTGGAGGAATTTTGGTCCCTAAGAATAATATTGCTGCCAATCTAGATGAGATAAGGGAGGAAATAAAAAAAAAGACTGTGAGAAAGCAGGTATTTTATAAAAGAATTCAATGTTTTCTGGATGTTCTCTCCTAGTAATTATGAAATTCCATAGAACAATGATTCTTAACATATGAATAACACTTGTAGAGTTTTAATAATTATATTTTTGCCTTAGTAGAAACATAATACTATATCATATTTATGGATTTTAACTTCATATTCATATTCTTCATTAATTTTTACACAGTCTTGGGTTAGTTAATCTAAATCTCTATTTACATATTACAGAACTACCATAATTTTATTTCTCTTAAATCACAGAGGATTTTTTCCAATATGATGGGAGATTGCCTGAAATGAAAATGCTGGTAGTACAAAAGGCACCTGTAGAATAGTTTTAAATAAAATTCAGAATGCTTTAAATCCTCCAATACTTAGTGCTCTAGATCATTAAAAGATAAAGGAGATGTGTCTGTTTCTGATAAAAATACTAAGCAGGATGAACTCCCCACTTTTTCAATCCAAATTTTATATTTTGATATATTTTTGTTTTGTTTCTTAAAAAAATGATGAGAAAAAAAATATGTCTACTTGCAAAATCCTCAAAGCATTTTCCCGTTTATCTTTTATTTTAAAGCTAACATCTTAATCATCACAGAGTTTGTGTGTATGTAAGTGTCTGCCTGTCTGTCCCTCCAATTCCTTTATGAAGTTTAATCCTGTTGATTGAGCTCTACAGGGAAAGTAAACATTTCAGACCTATGAAGTTCCTCCACATTTAATTAAATACAGCAGCTAGGTAGAGCAGAGAAATCTACTCATGCTGCCACTCAGAAAAATGCTTCAGGATGCTGTTATTCCTTCTCAGACAGTAGGCAATCTTCTCTAAATGCAGTCACCTGAAATGCCTGCAATGGTGAAAAATCTTCATTCAAAGCCCATACATTCTTAAACATAAAATTAATAATATGTGATATGCAAAACTACAGTAAATTTTCCTTAATTTTCACATTCCTGGTTTTGCAAGTTTCCTTTGCTGCATTTTGTTATTTCAGTTTAACCTAATAAAAGGGGAATCCCATCATCTGTGCCAAATTTTCTGGTTTATATTTTTTACTGAAGAATTCAGGTTGAAGTCAATCTGTGTTTCAAGATGTTAAGCAAGGCAAGTGCTTTCAAGTTCCTCACTTTTTGCTATGCAAGTCTCCTATTTCTATCATTCAGTGCCATCAGCAGGCTACACTAAGGGGACTGGTTATGTCAGCCTGAAGCCAGTCTGCAAAGATAAATCCACATCATGCTGATCAGTGCTGAGACTAGAAAGCAGTTTGCCAGCCCTCAACAAAGCTGAGGCAGCTAGTTAGTTTTATTTTTGTTTACTACAAAACACCTATAAGGTAGACAAAGAATTTTTTTTTTTTTTTTTTTTTTTTTTTTAAGAAACAGAGGAAACCAGCTGTGAACAATTTCAGAGCAAGATATCTTTTTGAACACAGTGTGTGAAAGTTTGGTCTTCTAATAAATAAATAAATAAATAAAAGGATAGAAGGAACTGTCATTCCATCAACAGCACAGAAATGCAAAATATTAAACACTTACCTCTATATACCAGACTTGTCATGTGTAAATGGAAATAGAATCTACTGAAGCTGATGCTACAGTCATGAGTATGAAAATAGAAGTCACTGTAACAGAGCAGTGGTTTAAACCTGGTTTGGCGTTGCCAGAAGTCTCTGTGTGACAGCAGCCCCCTGCCCAAACCGTGCTGAACATCCTTCCTCCACTGTGACTGCAGGGAAAAAGGTACCCCCAGTGAGGAGCAGCCAGGGGTGGGAGGCAGGGACCCCTGAGTGGGTGTCTGGGGTCTCACAGGGGATCTCCCTGCACGGGCATCGGGGTTTGCATGGAGCAGCACAGGCACACACCCAGCTGGAGCACCCCCATCTCCCATGAGAGGGGGATGAAAGCAGTGATTGCAGAGGGATGGTGGGCACAGCATGGCCTGTGAGGTGTCTGGGTGAGTGAACTGTCTGCATAACTATGTGTGTGTGATTCTTCACTTCTGAATTGGTTATAAAAGGATCTTTAAAAAATAGTCTCCATATATTAACATTTTGTAGGTGTGCAGTATACCCTAACCAGGACAATGGTTTATGTGTTGATTTGCTGATATTGATCCTGAATATATAGTTCACTGATTGCCAGTTAATTACATGCCATTAGTAATTCAATTAACTGCTTCGATCCTGATCTGATTTAGACAATATGAATTTCTCCCTATGACATCGGGAAGCTAGACTTGATTAGTTTAGCTTGGTGTGCAAAAGTGTATATAAATGATCCTGACTGAAATACACATTCATTCTAGTTTTTATTTGAATGGAAATGTACATTGCCAGAGTAATAATTTCTTCCTAATTATATCATTACTTTGCAATGAATATAAATAAAACAATTCTTGAAGCCAGAAATAATTTTTAAATATAATTAATTGACCTAGTACCTAAGGTTGAATCAAGTAATTATTTTATTGACTATAAATCCAATATGTGCTGTAATGACCCATGGCTAAGATCTCATAACCTCACACTTTAATGAAGAATCAATGCCATTGCTTTTAAAATCTATTTCCTTCTTTTCAGAGACGACAAACAATGAATGAATTTTTAGGACCTGCACTTTCCACTTAAAGTGTGGAAAAAAGGAAAGCATTTATAAGTGGTCAGTAACCCTTTCCAGCTCTACAGAAAAGCCCTGCATAAGTTTTAATGCAATATTTGTATCAGCAAGCCTTACACACACACTCATCTAACTGTATAATTTTATGCAGCACCCTTCTACAAGCCCAGCAGAGAGACAGATGTATCCAAAAGACCTGGAATGCTTCCTTTAAGGAGCTGTATGATCTAGACACTGAGTCCTGAGAGAGCAGTTAAAGTCTGTCTAGCCACCCTCGCGTCTGTCTGCAAAAGTATCCAAAATTTTGGAACACAGCAGCAAACTTAGAGAAATACAGCTTGTTACTGAGCCAGTGGGCAATCTTGCACTGGGCAGGGTAAAATGCACAATTTCTTCTGTTAAAGGGAATGGAGGAAAAGAAGTAGCAAAAAGTTAACATGTCTGTCGTCAGTGAAAGCAAGCAAAGTGATGGTATGGGATACAGCAAGTGGAATGATGTTAGGATACATGTGGAAAAGATGTTGACATGCTCAGAGAACTGAATCCTTGGATCTGAATGTATGGAGAAAATCTCCACCTTGGTTTTATCCCTGACAGGTTCTTTCTTCATTTGTAGATCAGCTGCTGAGAACACTTGTATTTTTGAAAGGGTTTTGAGTTTCAGGAATATACATTTTCCTTCTCTGAAAAGCAGCACTGGCCCTAGGAGTTGGGTCAGAGACAAAAGTGGGAATGCTTATCTCCACTTTTGTAAGGATTTGTTTACCATCCAAATTGTCAGAAAACACCACCTGCTTTTTTACTGCTAGTTCTCCTGCATGTGGATAAGAAACTGTATTATAATTGGTAGAGCACAGAGCTGCTGATGCTGGGACATAATGGCATAGAAAATTAAACTCCGCATTAAGGGATCTACTCAGGGAGAAATCAAAAATCTGGTATGCAAGATCAGCTGCAATTCAGTTGGAAAATGCCTTAAGCCAGGTTCAGAACCAATGTTTTTCATGAAAATGGTGCATTTAACAACATCTGGTAGGATAAATTAATAAGTGCTGCGGATGGAGTGATGCTTTTCATATGTTTATTGATACAAACCAGCAATTTTAAAGTTTGATAGTAAATGCAACAGTGGTTTAGCAAAATTCAATTACAAGGTATACTTGATTATTAAAGTCAGACAAAATTGTCAGGGAGAAACTTCCATTGAGTCATGAGGATCAGAAAGAATTCCCTTGTGTTCCAAACTCCTTCTTGAAAAGGGAGCATAGGTCCAAATGGATCCATGATACATGCTCTAAAATGTCTCGATTCCTGAGACAGATTGCCACACTCCAGGTGTGAAGCACACCTGGATTTTTCCCTTCTCCCTGGCCCTAATTCTTCCATACACTCAACTCAGTTATGTGGGATTGATGTCTTCTCAGCAGGAAGATTAGGACGTGCATATGTCTGAATTATGAACTCCTGAGCACTGGCTACTCATGTTGAGTTAAACTAGCAGCAAGCTTGTGGGTGAAATGAAGTTGTTATTGATACTGATCATTTTTTCATCACAGAGAAACCTATTGATTTCCAGACAATTTCATGTTCAAAAAGCTGTACAAGCTGGGATCTATTTATTACAGGTGCACTCTGCAATACTTATAAGTTGAAACCATTGCATCTAGAGTTCTGTCTGAAGGACATTGAGAGCCTATAAACTGTTGTGCATCTCCTGCATAGGAACATTTCTTCACCTACATATTTTGTCACCATTGCCATTGAAAAGATAGGAGACTAAAGCTTCTGGAAACACTTGATGGATTTAGTCATAATCATACTAATAATAATGTGATATTAAAATGATTACAGACTCTCTTATTTACAGTGACTGAAGTTCATCCCCCAGCCTTGTCAAAAGTCTCTTACTTCCCTGTGAAATAATTTTTCCCCTGAACCTCAAATACATCTGGTACATGTCAGCTACAAAGCAGAACCAACCAAATGGGACTCACTGAGTTGCTGGGTTACTGGGAGTACATGTGGAAGGTAAATACTGACAAATAGCTGTAGAAAAAGTAGGTGCATCTCAGCCTGAGTCTTTTGGCTCACCCTCAACAGTGGTAAGAAATGGGTCACATCAGTGAGAGCTCCCAGTAGCTTCTCACTTTCTCTCCCAGAGGGTGGCTATTTCAGATTGCTTAGGAATACTAAGTTGAGAATGTTATTCATTGTGAAAAACTAGTATGACTGAAACAGAAGCAATATCATGTCTTTGCCTGAAAGCATAGAATAGTCCCAGTAGAAAGTGTCAGAAATTGCCAATATCAATAATTCTTCAAGCAATATTCAACAAGCCTTCAAGCAATACCTTTAAACAAACAAAAAAACCATAAATTATCACTTTTTAAGCTCCTCCCATCCACAAACAAACCTAAACTCAAGAATGGAAAAATTTGACTAGTGAGATATCAATATATAGAGCAATAATTCTTCTTTTAGTGCAATGATTGCTGTTTGAGAAATAGAACTTCAAATCCTCAAACATATTTTAATGAATAATTTCTGTCTCATTCTTGCAATTAAATGCTCAATTATTTTTAGTGTGCTAAAATATATATGAGACACTTGAATTCCTTGCTTATGTTCAATATATATCAGTTTTATTATGCATACCTATACTAGCCATGATGGTATATTTTACTTTATTTGTAGGTATTTTTCTTCTTTACACCTCATTTTGATATGGGTTTTTTTGTTTGTTTTGGTTTGTTTTGTTGTTTTGTTGGGGTTTTTTTTGATTCCGCCAGAATAATAGGAAGAAGGAAGTTCTACATGGTGATTACCATGTGAAGGAATCAGAAGAGGATGTGAGCTGATCCCAGTGCATTTCATTAGAGGGTCCTCTTATCAATTTTTTTATTTTATGTTTCAGGCTGAAACTAAGAAGTCTGGGTGCCTGTTTCTACCACTGTGTTTGGAACATAAACCAGAATTGCTCTTTACCTCTGAAGAATGAGTTAAGAGGAGAAAAAAGCTCCATATATCTTTTGTAACATTGCAAGATATTTGATGATTGCATCCAGATGTTGTGTCACAGATACCTCTACATGAAACCCTCTGGCACAACGTGACACAGCGGTGCAGTCTGGTCTAGAGGATGAAGAAAACAAACTGACATTATTTATCAACTGGAAAAGTTGAATCCAGGGAAACAAATTATGTATAAACATTCCAAGTATCAAAATCCTGATAAGATTTCCTTGTATAAGTAATATAAAAAGATTAAATAAGACATTGTGATTAAGTCTGTTATTACTTTGACACATAATGAAAAACCCTACCCATACAGCAAATCCAATATGTCTTCACAGATGGATAGGATAATGTATGCACAATAGAGTTTGTAGTCTGTGGATTCTGTAATTTTCTTAATTAACTCTTCTAACAGAGTACTCTTGCATTTAGACAGCTTAGAGAAATGTGTGTGCGGACAAGCCAGAAGTTGATTTTTCTGGCCATGAAGTGCTCATGAACGGGAGCCATGTGGAGTTACTTCTGTTGGAAACCTAGTTTGTAGCCGTAGGCATAAGATAATTCTTTCTCTCACTATTTTAAAGGGGAGAAAATAATTTTAAGCTATTCAGAATGCCTGAAAGAGTAGGATGTGTTAATATTAACAAGATTCTTCTATTTTGCAGTGGAAATGAAGCTAGGCACCATTGATAACCACTGAGGCACTCTAAACTGAGAGGTAGTTGTAAGGCTTTTCTATTAAGGAAATAATGCTGTAAAGTAATTGCTTTAATTTTAAATCAAGAAACAAGCTTTTGACTGTTACATATGTGAAAGGAAATGAAATTGCTGTTTTACTCGAAGAATTAACAAAAGCATTAAAAGAAAGAGCTTTTGCTTTTTAAATGAATTCAGAAAACAACAACTTTTGAAAAGATTGAAGGTATGCTAAATTGGATATACTATTTTGTCTTTAAATTGGATGTAGTATTTCTTTTCTCCCATCTCCTATTTTGCTAGTGAAAGAAGGTAAATGGATATGATACTTTATGTAAGCCATCAATTTCAGACTTCAAAGTTTAAAGTTGGAGATGTAAATCTGCATTTAAACACCTGAACAAAATCTTCAGATACTCAAATAACCCAGTTAGCACCTTTGAAAAAAGCAGTCTGCTTCTATTAGGTGGCTAAAAGCAGATTTAGAAACTTATATTTAACAAGAAAAAACTGTAGCAAATGTTCTAGCAAGGGCAACAAGAAACCAAGAATTCTCTGTAAGTGCAATATGTTACCAGGAAAGAAGGACATCAAGCAAAGAGTTGATCTGGTGCTTACCAAGGAGAGATAGCTATTGACAGGTGATACAAAGAAGAGTCAAAACATTTACTGCATTTTCTGCTTCACCCTTCACTGACAATAACAGTGTTCATCAGGCAGCTCGTTACGTCACCATGAACAATGAGGGGCAAAATCTCAGGCCAGAAGAGCAGTGACATGAGCCAATTAGAGAGCAGGTAGATAAGTTTGAACTGTCTGAGCTTGATGAAAATCACTTTATGGTACTGACTCAAACAGTCTCAGGGTCAGCAACTTTGTGAACTCATAAGGACTAGTGCAGCTTCAGAAGCCTGGAAAAGGAAAATATATTGTCTATTTTTAATGGGTGTAAGGAGCAACCTAGCAGCTGACCTTCAGTTCCTGTGAAAATACTGGAATAAATAATTGAACTACATGTATACAGCCAGTACATGTTTATAAGGAGATGAAGAACAGCCGAGAACAAATCACGTCGTAGTTTTTCAGCTTCCTTCTGTGAGAAGTTAAGTGCTTTCCTGAAAAAAGAAAAGAAAAGGAACAGAGATCATTTGGCTAAACTTCAGCAGGTCTCTCTTAAACAAGCTAAAGAAATATGGCACAGCTGGAAGGGAAGGATATCATACTGGGGAAAGTAGCTATTAGGTTCACTGCCAAGTTGGAAGGATGCTGTAAGTGGAATTTCACAAGGTCTGTCTTCAGTCTGCCACCACTCGATATTTCCCTTAATTATTTCAAAAGCATGAAGTGTATACTTATTTAATTACTAATCAGCACCAAGCCAGGAGGGGCTGCACTAAGATTTGAGAGAAGGACTAGAATACAAAATGATCTTTACAAATCCGCAAAAAAGAAGATGAAAACCCAAAATTTCAAGACAGTTCTAAAGGGAGTGAAACAAAATGTTTCTACAAAGAAGTAGCAGGAACAGGACTGTAGAACAAGGGAAGCCAAGTCGGGCAATGAAGGTGACCATATCAGACATAGATTGGTGGCCAGGCTGACCTGGGGTCAGTCCTGCAATACTCAAGCAGGGTTAGGTCTGTGCAGTCACACTCCCCAGTGACAGTTTGGTGAGCATCATACAAGTACAAAATGTCCGAGGTCAGCTGGGAAGTCAAGTGAACTGATCAGGATGGACAGGACACATACCCACCCTCACCATGCCTGCCAAGCACTGGCCTTGACACTTACATAGTGCTGGACAAAGGACTGGGGACTTGATGAGGTTGATCAGAGAAATTCAGTCCTACTGACGCACTTGGGTTCTGGTCAGAAAACTTGACCTATTGAAGGCACTCAGACTGCTTCCTTTAGGAAAAAAAAGAATCCTTAAAAGAGGGATGATAACTTGTCTTCAGCAAATGAGTAGAAGAAAAGAGACAAATGAGCTTTCTCTACAAGCATTGTTCAATTAGAAGCAGTGGACTTAAGCTGAAGTAGAAGAAAAATAGTTTAAATATAAGGGAAACATTTTCTATGTATCAAAATAAGCATTGCTGAAAAGGATCTTGCAAAGAGTAAAATCTCCTTTATCCATCAGAGTTTTCTAAGTATAGTTGATCATGGCTTGAGACGAGAAAATGGAATGAGTGACCTTTAAGCCCCTTCTAATCCTATTTTCTCTGATTCAGTAACAATGTTGATGAGCATACTCCATGGAATATGTATCTACAAGTAATCAGTGAAATGATTTGTAGAATAAGGTACTAATGCAACACTTTAAGTCTTTAGTCCTAAGTGATTTGAGTAAACAGGAATAGAATTTCCAGTTGATACTACAATTATAAATCATCTAGAAGAGCTGCTATTTATTAACTTATAAGATGTAATTATTGATACTGAAATATCTACTTCTAGGTGACACATTTTGAAAATAATCATTAATGCTTCTCCAGTGTTTTCTATAAATGCTTTCAAGATGGCAAGTAGCTTTAGACAGAGCAGAAGACATCTTGTTTTGTCATGTGTAGCTAAATACTGTACAGATTAAGGATGTGGATTTAAAGAACACAGAGCCTGATTCAAACAAAAGTAATGTTAATCACTTGCGGATCATTTTAAAGTGATTTGCTCTGTCTAGTCAGCTTTGTATATTTGACTGAATTTAATACTGTTGACATTTCTACTCTCGGTTTTAAACTTTGTATTTTTCTCTAACATGTTTTTACAGTAAGTTAATTAGAGTGGGTAGTTTGATACAGACACCAAGGTGGAAGTTGCCTTATAAAATATGAAGCAGTGTACAAAGTGTACTGAGATGATATATAACAATGTCAGAGACTGAAAGACCCTGAGCGACCAAACTGCAGTTGCTTATTTATTTATTTATTGTCTAATTCAGTCCCTTGGGGTCAATATACACTCACCCACAGAAGTTTATACTACACAGATAGCCATAGTATGTAGCCAAGAGCCTCTTTACCACATGGCTATCTTCCATGAAACAGAACTGCTAACATAATTGTCAATAATTTGTCCATATATACAACCAAAGCTAACATGGAAGTACTCCATTGGACCATCCATGAGTGGATTCTGGGACTCTGTGAATAATTCTGCCAATTCCACTAAATATCACAGAATATTCTGAGTTGGAAGGGACTGACAAGGATCACTAAGATCAGCTCCACTAAATATCACAGAATATTCCGAGTTGGAAGGGACTGACAAGGATCACTAAGATCAGCTCCTGGCCCTGTATAGGACAGTCCCAAGAGTCACACCTTGTGTCCAACAGTATCATACCCCTCATACAACTTCCCCTTAAGGCCCTTTACCACCTTTGTTGCCTTCCTTTGGGTGTTCTGTAATAGCTTAATTTCTCTCTTACATTGTGGTGCCCAGAACTGTCCCCAGTGCTCGAGGTTAGGCTGTTCCAGCCAAGAGCAGTGCGGGACAATGCCATGCCTTGCCTGACAGGGTTGGCCCTCCTGGCTGCCAGGACAGGGCTGGCTCATGTTCAGATTGACACTGACCTACTTAGGGCTTGATTTGGTTACCTGAAGGTAAGTATTTGGCACCATGGAAGATGTTCTGAGCTGTCTCTGCTGGTCTTCATGCCAGTGGAGGTGACTGTAGTCCTCCTGTAACTCCTGTGCCAAATCTACAAACTTCATATGGATCTGAGCCCTACATGGCAGAAGATATCTCAAACTGGCAGGTGAATCAAGGGTTATAGTAGCTCAGTCCTAAACACCCAGCTGTCATTTGGTTACCAACATTTTGATGACTTAATCTGAAGGCAGACACCTGTACTAGTAGATTTATTTGGCCGTGATGAGTGTCACATCTAGTCTTTTTTTAAACACATCCAGGGATGGAGACTCCACCACCTCCCCACGCGGGGGATCATTCCAGTACTTTTTCATCCTTTCTGTAAAAAAACTTTTTCCTAATATGCAATCTATATTTCCCTTGGCACAGCTTAAGATGTATTAGATATATATATACATACATATATATATACAGTAGTTTTGGGGTTTTTCCCCCTTCTATTCTCTCTAAAGGAACCACAGAAGAAACATATTTCATTATAAGGAACAGCAAAGTCTAGAGAAGTAATGCTTTGAAGCCTTGTTTTTTTTCCTTCCTCAGAATCTGCTTGTGATATATAATATACATATTTGTCCTGGGTTGACTATATGATGCTTTTATCCCCAGTCATCTTGTTCTGTTTATACTGAATAATAAGTTTTGCACCTTTAAGACTTGTTCCAGAGAGTGAAGAGGGGAGGGAAGAAGCGCCCAGTTTGTTTTCAGACACTACACTCCTCCACATTCCTCCTCCTGGACTGTGTTGTCTGTGGATGGACAGACACCAGGACAGAGCTCTCTTTGCTTTTAGTTAGTTTTAGCTAGCTGAGGCAAAGAAGTTCCCTGGACGGTGGTTTTTCTTTTTCTTGGGCCTGTTCAAACCTGCTCTGACCTGAACACCAGCAGAGCACCAGCACCTCCACCTGTGGCCCCCCTGGCCAGGCCTGGGCCGCGGCGTTTCCAGCACCAGAGAAACTGATCAGAGATTGAGTGAGCTGAGCTGCAACCTGGGGAGGGACTGTTCTGAGTTTGCCATCTCTTTTTGGAGCAGCAAGAGGTTTTATTGTTTAATATTGTTTGGGTTCTATTGTTGAATAAACAGGTTTCTTTCCACTTTGCTCCAAGGAGATGTTTTCTCCCGGACCAGTTGTGGGAGGAGGGGCCAATTCAATCTGCTTTTCTAGAGGAACCCCTTTGGGAGTTATCGCCCAAATTTGCCCTGAACCAGGACAATATTACACAGCATATGATAACATTGCAGCAGGAGATGTGTCATAGCCCATCTAGGCGCCTATCTGTACATCTATACTTTAAAACGCTGATAACAGTTTGCTTGCAGAGCAGGTTTCATAAGCTGCCTTGCATCACTGCCAGTGTACAGCAGGGTTAGTTACACTGAAAGGGATACTTCACCCACTCAGGCTAAATATTTACTTACTTTCATCTTCCTTTATTGAGATATTATATGCCAATTATCACTACCTCAGCTGTGTACAGAAATGCGCTTCATCTTCCCCAAATTTAGGTCTTTATAGATGCTTGCATGTGTAATAATCAACATGGTCTCCATCTATGATAATGGAGAGAAAACAGCCTCACTTGGGCAATTTTCACGTGCCATTTTAGGTGTCTGCCTTCAGAACAAACTCTAGCAGACCCTTGTTTTTAATAATAAATCTTCTACCATAACTGCCTCTTACCGACTGGTTGCAAAGAAGAAAGCACTTTAAAATGCAAAGAAAAGTGACTAAAGGACAACTTTAGTCCATTTTCCATGGAACTGGGTGGAGGGTATTTATATAATCAAGTATCAGGTCTCATTTTAGGATTAGAGAGTAACTTGCTGAAGTTCTCAATCTATATTATGAGCCTATCTTATATATGTGAACATGACTAAGTGTTTTGTGTGCCACCCCTATTCACTGCTCTCCTCAGAAAAAAAAAATAATTTTTAGGTTTAGCTGACCCACGTCTAGCATGGTCAAGGAAACTAATTTCTGTACCTACTGACACATATATAAACTCAGGTATAGAACTGCTACATACATGGAAAGCCTTTTCGCGTGGAAACTGCCTATGTCCTGATTTAGAAGATGTATAAAATTGATTCACAGGAGTATTATTCAGCCCTAGTCTAAACAGAAGTTCAAAATTATGCCTCTCACCCTGTACCTGGATATTCTTATGATACCACAGTGTTGAAAGCACTCTGACACACTGGTGACTCCTATTGTCCTGAGCATCCCTGTGAATTACTATGGAAGGATTGGTATTGACCTGGACCCTTTGTATTATCTGTCTGTTTTGAAATAGTCTAAAACTATAGGAGGCAGAACTGCATGTACTGTATTTCAATCTTCCTAAAGAGCAACAAAATTATCACATAGATTGTAAAAGATTTGGTGAGTCAAAAAATAATTTTAGAAATTTGTCTTTGGCATTTATCTAAGGTTTTTGCCAACATATGATAGCCTGTGCTAACCCTTATAATAAAACTGAGTTTTTCTTCAAAATTAAAGGGGAAAAGAATGAAATTCACTGTGCATGAATGTGACATTTTCATTTCTATTTAAAGTTCCTTTACAAAGTAGAGCTCAGGAGGTGCTGTTCCACTGCTCTCTCATTTATAACCTATTTTGTGACTCAGAAACCTTCTATAAACAATCATTGTGAAAAATAAATTAATTCTCTCCTCATCTCTGTTACTCCTGAAATGCCATTACTGTAGTTCACAAATGTGGACATGGTCTCAGTGCTATTCATTAAAACATTGGTTAAGAAGAAACAACATAGATGTTAAAACAGAATTGTAGTTTAGATAAAATATTATTTCATATGCTGCCAGCAAAGATTGAAATGGATTCTATTCTGTTTGTCGTAGGAGGCTACTAATAGCACAAGAACTCCCCGGAGAAACCCACTGAAGCAAGGCCATGACCCATCTCTGTAGGAGGTGATCCACCATCAGCCTTCCTTTGTGGCTTTTCTGCAAGATGAACAGCTTTAGATTACACAGGAGCTCTGCAGGTAGAGCTGAATCCACTTTGGTTTTGGACTGCCTTAGCCCCAGCAGGAAGCCAATCCTTCCCCTTCCTACTCTATTAAGTAGATAATTTAAAGTGGCATCCTACAGCATTTCAATTTAATTGAAAGTGTTAAATGAAAAATGATTGACAGAACCAATTTTTGGTTTTATATAATTTGCATGGGCTTGTGGGAAATGTTCTAATCATTTACCTTTCCACTTCACATTTAGGAATACATCTTGCTTATATGTTGCAAATGTTTTTTTCATGCTGAAAACATTTACTAGGTTTTGTGTAGGAAGAAAAGTATGTATGATGTGTGCTGAACTCCTTCAGTTATTTTGGAAATGATGAAACTTTAAGATTGCTGAAATTATTAAATCACTGTAATTTCCAGACAGGATGTCTAGAGCCATCAACTCTTGAGCCCTATAATAAACTCTGCAAAGCATGTGAGAATCTGACCCTGATGTTTTGCAGCTAAAATGCTTCAAACTGATAAAAAGTACAAATATGCAAATATGCCACATTGCCAAACTATACCAGTGATGCTGCGCTATAAGTTGCATTTTCAGTGGTGCAATCAGAGCAACAAAGCTTTCTCAAGAGTTAAGATGACATTGAAATATAATTGCTCAAAGTTAAATGACTAAATAAATATTTTCAGTTTCATCAGGACTTGTGTAGATTTAATTATTTAATTTAGAGGCTTAACAGAGATTGATCACAATTAAAAAGGTCTTTCATGTGTAATGTTACTTTGGTCTGGGAGATATTTCCTTCACACAGAATGGGAAATAACTGTGGAACCAGAATATTTACCAGTGGGAAGATAATTTTTGGATACTGCCACAGAATGGATTTAAGTTCCAGTCTTGGAGCTACCAAATGTGATGAAGTTAATCTGAGAGTATTACAGACTACTGGATTGTAGCCTAGGCTAGACAGTTATTTGAAGAGGCAAGTTGGAGTAATTAAATCATCTCAATCCTACAACTTTAGTCTCCTAGTAATATGGTAAGAAAAAGTAAGATGCAAAGAATTTGTTCTTTTTCTTAAAAAAAGCCCACCAAAAACTCTTTTTGCATTATGTCAGGCTGCACAGATTCTCTAGGGCATGGGAAATATGTGTTACACAGTGATGGATGAGGAAGAATATGCTATAAGAGTGTCTGTTGAACAGAATGCAATTTTTCCTCCTATTTCTTGTTTTTGCAGGGGAAAAAAAACCCCAAGATGATATTTCTTTATACAGATTTTTGTATGAAGGTATCCTTAGCTGCCTGTGGAGACTGGAATAATTATTAACAATTATTATTTAATTAGACCTGGATATTCAAAAAGAGAAATGGTAATGATACACCCTGCATTTCTACCCATGGGCAAGGTGTATAAGATTCTTTAAAAAGAAAAGGAATATAGACTTCCATGATTATTTAAAGTATATAAGAAGCTTTGGGGTCATCACATTACTGATTGAGATTCACCTCTAATTTTATAAAACTTCCTCAGTGCATTTTTTGGCACAATCGTAATATTTTAAGGCAATTTTATACTGAAGTCTTTCTTATCAGAATCTCTGGTGAGAATCCTGAATGGAAAAAGAAATCTCAGACAGTATATTTTTGAAGCATGCAGCCATTCAGAATCTGATTACCTTTTCACATTTTCATACAAAATGGATTAATGTGTCCCTGTCTTTATTACATTTTCAACACTTGCCATTTGTGATTAAGCCAACGCTATGAAGATGTATTACACAGCAGCATAAATGGCCACATTAAAATAGGGTATATATGTGCCTGAGAAGTTAAAGAGAGATTGATTTGTGATACTTTTGCATTAGATGTAATGTACCCAAAAATATTTCACACAACTTGAGAGTCAACAATCTGGGGGGAAATATAAATAAATAGATGGAAGCTTACACGGAGGGGAAAGAGCTGCAGAAAAGTGTTAATTAAATCAACCATGTGTGGGGATGTGGTAGAGTGCTATGAAGAAAGCTAGATACAATTTCTTATAGATAACAGCTCAAATGAGAAATTGCCACACAATTGGAAGTACCTACTCCAGAGGTCCAGTGCTGGGAGACAGAGTTTATTATGAGGCAGAACTGATGTGTACTGAGAAGGATTCTGGACAAATTTTACTTTGTGCCTGTCTTAAATTATCCCTAATTCTCTTGTGAAAATATTTCCCCCATTAATCACAGCATTACTTGGCTAGGCAATTTATCTCACTTCTACTTATCCTGCTACACAACACATGGACTTCCAGTATGTAAAGGGCTTATAAGAAAAATGGAGGCAGACTTTTTACAAGGGCTTGTAAAGGAGAAAGCAAGGGTTTTAAATTGAAAGACTGTAGATTTAGATTGGCTATAAGGAAGAATTATTTTAGTGTGACGCTGGTGAGACATTGGAGAAAGTTTTCCAGAGAGGCTTCTACATCTGTGGAGGTGTTCAAGGTCAGGTTGAATGAAGCTTTGAGCAACCTGGTCTATTGGAGGATGTTCCTGCCCGTGGTGGAACGGGTGGACGTCATGATATTTAAAGGTCCCTCTCAACCTAAATCATTCAGAGTTTTTCTGTTTTATCACCTCCACAGAGTACCTGACTCCATTCCTATTATTTCAACCCCACTCCAGGTGATTTTTTTTTTTATTGGACATTTGGTTTGCTGCTATTTTGAGACATTTACTTGTGTTTCCAAAATAGAGTTCCACTCTGTTTCGAAGCTTGTCATTGGGAATCTGAAATAGGTAACAGAGCAACACCACCTTTTTGGCTTTTTTTTCCACTCTAGTTTTTTAAATACCAAATTAATCAATCCAAATTTCTGCACTTGAGATCTAACAACTTTAAAAATCAATAATAATAGTAAACATTTTTTATTTGTTTTCTAACCTTTGACTTACTCTGCTCATACAAACCTGTAAAAGTCTGTCTGAAATCCAACCTATTAATTGGTAGGCTTTACACTTCAATCAAGAAAGTTGTAAAGTAAGGCAACTTAGTCCCATTAAAGTCTGTCTTGCCATCTGCTTCTGGAGGCAAGGTTTCTAGCTGAATATTAACTGTATAATACAGCTGTCAGTGAGAGTCCAGCTGCCATCTTAAAAGTCAGTATGAGACAGACCCATCAGACCATCATTATAAAATGACCTCTAGCATGACATCACCTCTAGCAAAATTTCGGCTTGGAATGACCCTTAAAACATCTTTTTGCTGTCTTTCATGTAATCTGCTGTAACAAGTACAGGAAGTATAGTAGTGTGGTCTCTACTGTGGCAGTGACTCGCCAGCCGACAACTGACCCTACATAAGAGATACTCAGATGGAGTACAGGGGCCAGGCCAGCCCAAAGCATCAGGTTCAGATCTGCTTGGTCCCAGATTTTTGGGGCATCTAATGGTTCAGTTTACAGTGCCCATTCATGGGAAAGGCAAGTGAAGTTCCATGGACATCTCACCTTCCTTTTCCAGTGTGGCCCTGCCTGAGCAGCACTCTCCTTCAGCAGCCAGCTTACTCCTCAGTCTCTGTGCATATACATATCTGAGCCAGCTAAGTTTCATCTTGTACCCCTCTAATTTATCTCACTGGTACTGAATTATGATCTCTCCTGTGATTCTCAGCCCTATCCCTGTTCTTCATTCATCATCCTCATGCATATTGTGTGTCTCAGTGCTGCTGCCGATAGCATCGGAGGCCGCCACGCTCTGTGCCGTGCACTGCAGAGATTATTCACGTCTAAGCTGCTTGCTCTGTGTACAGGCAATCTCTCCACGTAAATGAGAATACCTTTACAGTCTTTCTGATAAACACTACCCACCCCCCCCTTTACATGCCTCTTATTTTTCTCTGAAGTCATTCTCACTGCTTGCCAGTAACAGTGATCATTCTGAAGACTTTAGTGAGAGCATTTATCTGCTTTGGGATGATTTGGGGTAATTTTTTGCCTCCTGAACACATTTCATCTCTGAGGCTGTTTCCAAGGGCAGTTCCATGGTTAGGGAGAATTTGGAGAAGAGTACATTTACAGTTTGGGGTTTTTCTCCTGCAGAAGGGAATGCAGAGTTAGCTGTCTATGGGGAATTATGAGAACAAGATTCTAAATCTCACTGCTTTAAATTATTCCAAAAGCCATGGCCTGGAAGGTGTAATTGGCAGGGAAGTGTAGAATTTGTCAGTGCAGCTCAATAATTATCTAGTCAGAACTCCTGAATGAACTCTTCCAGGTAATTTTTTTCAGCCCTAGACAGCTCTGCAGCTATTTTATTTCAGCTTAACTATTGTGAAGTAGTCATGATTTTGTGTAGTATTTTTAGTTTCCCAGATGAATAATGCATTTTGTTTTGCCCACTAAAGTTACAGGGGCTCAGGTATGTCTACCCTTTTAATATTATTTTTATTATTTTGAAGAAAAAATTGTGATGGAGTGCTAAATCTGTTTTGTACAGTACGACATATGGCTGCCTGAAGTATCCCTCTCCCTCATTTTTTTATTCATATGATACATGAAAAATGGCATAAATGTATTTCATTGTGTCACATAGAATCTGTGTAGCCAACAATAATGAATATGCTTTACTCTTCAGCTTGGTAGTGTTTCATTTTTTTCTGACAAGATTATTTGACAAGCAGACCCTGCACTGGCAATGTTGTTTATTTTCATAGGCATGTAAATTATCTTGACAGTCTCATAAACATAAATTGGCAAGCATACTGTCCCACAGCAATGCTTGTTAAAATACACTAATGGAATATAATAAATAAATTATTCTAGTGTATTTATAATATGCTAGCATACCATTACATCTTGTGAAAGTTATACAGCACAGGATTATATGCTCTATATTTCTTACAGTTTACAATAACTTGTTGGTCAGATATTTAATGCAATTAACTCTAAAGAAAAATGCATAGACCCATACTCAGGGGTGCATTCAACTTTAAAAGAATGGAAATAAGAATTTACCCAGACTGAAAATGCTAGATAGTTTTTATCACTCTGCACACATGAGTTTCATGGAATCATACAGTGGTTTGGGTTGGAAGGGACACCAAATTTCATTTGGAATACCTGTGCAGGAGGTAGGTGAAGGGAAATGCACACGTATCCAATTAACACACTGATTGCTTGGCAGCTGGTAGATGGGTTGGATATCAAAATACCCAAAGCTAAACAGGTTTAGCTTTGGAAGTCCACAAAGAATGGATTATAATAACTGATTGCTTGGTAGCTGGTAGATGGATTGGATATCAAAATACCCAAAGATGTTTGGAGTGCACCTAAACAGGTTTAGCTTTGGAAGTCCACAAAGAATGGATTATAATTATTCACAGATTGTCCAGGTGAATGTCACACTGCAATTGATTCAGCTGTTTTTGCTGGTTATTCAAAGTTCTGCATAGAAGCCATCAGCAATTTGAAGTTGTCCTTGATACGAAAGAAAGAAAGAAGCTTCAGAGAGGTCTTGGATGTCTTTGCAGCCAAAGCATCAGTGGCAGATACCACCTCAGACTACAAGTCCGCAACCACATCAGAGGTATCCGCTCAGGGTGGCCTATAATCTTCAGAGATTCATTCTTATAAATTCCAGGCCTCTCTAGGGTACCTTTAGTGCCACTGGAGGAAAGAAGTGCTTTTGAGGAAGAAATCACTTCACCTAATTTATAAGGTGATAAATCATGGTCTCAAGGAGACTAGATCTCTGTTAAGGAAGCCTATATCAGTTGCTTAGATTTCAATAATAATTTTTTAGTGAGCTAAAGTCAGAGAGAATTAGTTCTACCTAGAGAGTTTGAAAATTGAAGAGATATTCCCCTCAATGTTTTCCCTCATTATATAATCACCATTTTATGAATCAACTGTAAATAACAAGCAGCATCTAATCTTCTCCCTGGAGTAATTAAAATTATGATAAGGGAAACAACTCCAGAGCACTTGGCTACCTCCTATCTCCTTGACATGTGTCAAGTTGGTGTCACTGCCAGTATCTTGCAGAGACTGAATTGCCTGCTTTGTCAGACTGGATAAGAATTTGTCTTCGTATTTTTCTCTGAAATCCCAAATTTTTCAGTACTGATATGAGCAGAAGTTCAAAAAGGTCATTAAATACCTTCAAATTCTTGAGCCACTTTAGCACCAGTCTGAGTGCTGAGTGCTGTCTGGAGCTGTCTAATTAATATCAGCTCCCAAAGACTCCTGAGAGCCACTCCAGTGGTCAGTAACAAGCCAGCCCAAAGGCACACTCTAGAAATTACCTTTAGTGTCGAATTGCTCATTTTCAAGGCAGGACAGGGGCTGCCTGGCAAAAGTTAGACTGCAGAAAAATTGTTTCTAAATGCACAATACAGAATGCAAGAACTTTACCTATTGGTGTGGTTTTGTATTGGGCCAGTTTCAATGAAAAATTCTCCTAAACAAAAATGACTGCATAATATGGCTCATAATTTCATTATTTTCTTACCCCTTTCCTTACTGAAATAAATATTTATTGAGCTCAACAGGGGGAATAAAAAGTTTCTGGCATTCTGCTTGTGCCACTATTTGTATGAGCTTTCCTATGTCTCATTTCTCCATGACAACCTCATTTGACAGGCAGTCCCTGCTTTGGCAATGTTGTATCATATTTTCTTAGGCATGTAAATTCTGTTGACAGTCTCATAAACATAAATTGGCAGGCATAGTGTCCCAAAGCAATGCTTATTAAAATACGCTAATGGAATAGTATAAATACACTATTTTCAAATGCAAGCAGAAAACACACACAGGTTCATATGATATTTCTGCTACTGATTGATGGGAGTTACAATCAGGGACAATTAGAAAATTTCCAATATTGTGGTTCAGCTCCTGAGGTAAGCACTGCAGGTCTACCAGTACACCCAGTTGCTGCCACAGCTTTTTCTTCCCAATTCCAGCACTAATGCTGAGACACAGCCAGCCTTGTGCATGATTTTTCTGATCTGTGGCTGACACTGTTCTCACTCAGCACCTCTCTAATGCTTTTCCTGGCACTCTAAACCCACAGATCCTGGTACCTCTGAGGCAGGCAGCTGGTGAGTGTCACCTCCCTCAACGCCGCCTCATCCACCTCTGTGTTGCTGCAATACAAACAAGGATGTTAGCTTACCCTGGGAGTAAGTTACTGCACTCCAGGAGTAAGAGGAAAATAAAAGGAAAGAAATTTCCAATTTTTCTGAGATGTAATTCCCCTTTGGTTGTGTTTTTGCAGTGGCAAAACCAGATTACAGAATTTTTTCCTATGACAGTAATCTTGAGGCCAAAATAATGGTTTTTTTAACAATTGTGAAATTCCACAAGATATTTTTTAATTTGAAAGGTGTTCTTAAAGCATTTGTTTAGTGTATATCTATTTCTTTAGCATTATAATAAAATAAGTATAATTACTTTTAATAGTGAATATTTTTATTCAGCTTCAAGTAAATTTTGCCCAAAGACATTGTAGATTCACCATCCTTGGAAGTGTTCCACAGCAGGTTGGATGGGACCCTGAGTAACCATGGAAAATCTCTGCAAATTAGAATTATGAAAAATCAGTTTAAAAGTTAGGTCTATTTATTTTTTTTTTAAAAATTGAATGCCATTATTCTAAAATTAGAAAAGTGAAAACCAGAATACTCTTGTGACCTTTTATTTGCCATATATTACCCAATCTTATAAAGTCAACAAAATTTTTATTTTTATAATACTGCATAAAATTTTACAGTAGTGCATTTTTTTTCACTTAGACTACTCATGTTTTAAATATAGATTCATTTAATTTCAGTTGCAATAAAGGTTTCAAAGTCTTTCCAAAGAAAGATTTTAGTGCAAATAAACCTTTTTTTAAGAAAGAGAAGCAGAAAGAATGCGGTTAAATATAATTGGGAGTTAATAAGCTTTCACATTTTAGATGTGCCCATTTATTTGGGGGTAGATGAAGTAATTTGTATAAGACAAGCTTGGAGCTCTCAGTAATTTATCTGCAAAATAATGTTATATAAATGTAAGCTGCAGGACTAAAATTTTCAGTAGAAACTTAGAAATTTAGAAAAAAAAATAAGAATTGGACTTAAGAACTAAATTTTCAAAGGTGAGGACAGACACCTGCACAGATTTTCAGAAGGGTGTAAAGAGGTTAGTTATCTAAAACCAGAACAAAGAGAGCACTTATGAGCTTAAAACACTGCTTAGGTAAAATTGAAGTGTGACTTCCAGAACATTAACAGAAATATCATCTGAACCCAGTACATTTGAGATGTACCATCCATCTATATCTCCAGGCATGTGGGTAGGTTGAAGACAAGTGTCTACAAGACAGTCAAACCAAGTGCCCACCATTGGCAGTGGTAAGAAAAAGGCACTTTTAGGATGCAATTCATCAGATTCCCTATCAAACTCCAGTTTTAGATTAAGGTAAATTTCACCCTTGAAGTGTCTTTTTTGTTTCTGGTGATCATAAGGGGTCTAAATAACTATCCCATAGTAGGTCCTACTCTGATCAGGTGAATCCTACCTTTGGTCGTTGGATACCATGGAACAAAAGACAAGCCTGAGGCACAGAGGCACAAAGAGTAACCCTACAGAGTGTCAAAGGCTGTGCCATGAGGTAGAGGAGCCCCATCCCTGTTCCGAGTGCAGCTGGGGAATCATTGGCTCTGTAATGGACAGCACATCTCGGGCAGGGACACAGACAAGGGAGAGTCTTGTGGGAAAGAAAAGCACCTCAGTTTATCATCTGCGATCAAGCAGAGTGGCCAAAAGGAGAACATTTGTGTTGTATCTTTGGCAATTGCTACTTAAACACCTTATAAAACCAAGTGCATATCTTCTGTGACAGAGACCAGACCACTGAATTTTCTCTTGTCCGTTGTTCCCAGTGATACGTTGAATTGTCTCACTTTTAAATGGTACAATGTTCACTTTCCAGCTGTCCAAGCTGATGCTTTCATCCCAGTCTGGGACTTTGGAGTGTTTTTTGCTTTTGGGTTGAAAAAATTTTGTAACTCCAGAACAGCATATAATTATTTATATATGTGTACACAGAAAAAATCTAAATGTAAAATTAGCATTAATTAAAATTTTCCCACATACTTGACTCATAATTATTCTCCAGCAATAAGTAATAAACATAATTAGGACAAGTGAGAATCATGGGACAGGAATAGTGCAATGAGTTGGAGAGAAATAGCAGAACATAGGTTAAGAAGAGAGGAAAAGTATTATGGAATTATTATTACTTCAGAAAGAAATTAAGCTTGATGGTTCATGACATTTCTCCCACTGGTATTTTTCAGGTCTATTTTTCTGTAGCTTTTTAAGATATTACTGGTGGTAGCTTTAAAAAATATATATATTTGAAGTATGACTAAATAAAAAACAAGGAAATAGGTAAATGTGTGTGAAGTGCAACTACTGATATCGTGTACAGGAACAAGAATTATTTAATTTGCAGAAATTGTTAAGGAAGATCCCACTGAGTTCACTAGACTTACCACCGCTGGGTTTAATCTGTATCAATAAGATGGAGGGATCATGCAATTAGTACTTCCACTTTGTAAAAGCAGCAGAAGAGAAGGATGAAAGCAGGCATGAAGAGGATAAAGCAGGAATTGGAGGCTAAAGATATAAAGGAATGTAAAGTCAACATTTTTGTGTGTCTATATCAATTGCTGAAGTTAGAGCATTTTGCTGACTATTTCTTTGAAATAAAATTTTTGTGAAATGCTCATAGCAGGACAGAACTCACTTGCTTTAATGTGTCTTAAAATCTGAAAGAAGGAGAAGCAATATCTTTTATTAAACTAGCTGATACAGTTATAAAAAAGAGACCAGTTTCCAAGGGCACAAGAAAAAGGTTTGTATGCCTGAAGCATGTCTGGTTTTGAAACCATAAAGTAGAGTTAATAAAAGATCCTTCCTCTCCCTAAACCTTACCTCTCTGTATCCTTGAATATCATCTGTAATGATCCTATTACTTGAAAATATGAAAAACTTCAGCTGCCTCAAGAAATATCCCTCCTATCAAATTTCTGACTTTTGTCATGATCATTGTCCAAGCAGAAGAGAAGGACAGAATGAGGGACAGCCAGTTATGAGCCTGTATATATTTCACAGTGGCTCTGCATTTTGCTAACACTGGTACTAACATTTTGGATCAAGGAGATGACTTTTAAAGGCAGAAATACTTTCAGTATTTCAGTCAGTCTCCAATTTGCAGTGTTCAGAGTAGAAACTCTGCCTGTTCCTGTGTAAATATTAACCCTTTTAGAGACCAATGTAGCCAGCTGATGGGTTTATTTTGCTTATTTTTTGGGCAAACAGTAGATTAAGTGAAAAACCCTCCTGGGACGCCTGGAAATAAATTTTAGGCATCCTCATAAAATAAATGTGGTGGGGTATTTTGCACCTGTCCTGAACCACTCAGAAAAGCAATTGAAAAATTCACATTTTCTGAATTATGGTGATACTCCTAATGTTGATAATTTTTTTGGTGTCTGATTGATGTGCCTTGCTCAGATATATAAAGTTAACTTCTTGTTAGAACTGGATTCAGAATAAATTTTTCCATTAGATCCCATTCCATTCCATTCCATTCCATTCCATTCCATTCCATTCCATTCCATTCCATTTCTTTTAATCAACTGCTAAGGCTTTATTTTCTTCCAAGTAGGTTAGTATTTGGTCTTCCCAAGACTGTCCAGAAATAAAGACCAAGATTGTTGGTTTCAAAAGGAAGAGAGACACTGACAATTTTCCCTGTATATCTCTGTGTTACTTTCTGGCTTTGTCATTTTCCAATCAGGACAAATCAGGACATCTCTCTGTTAGGAGATGCTAAGGAACATTTTGAAATCTGTTTTCAGCAGATGAATAAGATAGACATTTCTAAACAATGTTAGCATCTGATAGCAATTGCAAAGTCTGGAGGGACATAAGAACACACAAAACCTCTTCCAGAGCAATATTTCAGTGTTTCTTTGCCAGTATAAGAGTAATTGTAAATATTAATATAGCCCCCAATTTCAGATTCAAATCAATTGTTGAATTTGCTGAAGAGTGTCAGTTATGACAGAGCAGCATTTTGGGTGGATAAATAGTTGAAGAGGTAGTGCTGTAGTTCACCAAAATATTCACTTAGCTCTACAAGGAGATTCAAATACTTAACAAAATGGTTAAAAAAAAAGAGGTAAAAAAGGAAATCCATATGCATTAATTAATCCTCCTACATAACAATTAACATGAGAAATAGTAGACTCTTCCACTTCTCTGCAAAGATTAAATAGCTGAATGTCAGTGTTGAGGAAACATAAACCTTGATTTCATTATTTAATAAAATACAGTACACTGACTAAAGAAATGTGAACCAGTAAAAATAATTAAAATTTCAGAAACTGCACTTGTAATAATAATTAGGGAAAAAAAAGCTTATAGTTTAGGTATTCTCCTGTTTAATATTTCTCTCCAAATATGCTAATTCACAGCCTTTAGGTATGAAGTTGCAAGAACTTCCCCACTTACTCCACACATGAAGTAAAGAGGTAAAATGTAACTAAAAATCTTTTTTTTTGGGTGCCAGCTGATAGAAATCAAGGGATTTGTCAGAACACTGAATCAAACAAGTCAAATGCACACCAGCAGAGCTTAGCTGTGTCCCCTGGTCAGAGACAAGGGGCTCATCAGCCCCCTGAGCTGAGCAGACACAGCTCTGCCCTCTCCCAGAGGCACCCCTCGAGCTGGGGCTGCTCCTGCACTCTCCTGCCACTCCTTGGTGAGGACAGATACTTTTTAGGTCATGTAGCAACTCCAATAAAATTGGGAGGCTGGTGTTAAAATACTGGCCTGGCTGCTAATATAAATCCTATGATTTATGATTATATTTTTGTGATGGGTCAACCCTGACTGGATGCCAGGTTCCCTCCAAAGCCTCTTTGTCACTGCCAGCCTCAGCTGGACAGAGGAAATAAAATTTAGTGAATGACTTGTGGGTTTAGATAAGAACAGAAGAGATCACTCACCAGTGACCATCATGGGCAAACAAACTAGACTTGGGGGAGGTACTTTAATTAAATCAGATTAGGATAAGGAGAAATAAAAATGAAATCTGCAAAGAGGATGGGCAGTAGGGGCTGCAATCAGCTCAGTACACATTGCCTCTGCTGCTGTTTCCTCCTCAGTGAGAGGGCTGCTCACATTCTTTCCCTGCTCCATGGGTCCCTTCCATGGGGTGCAGTCCTTCAGGAACAGTGTGCTCCAGCTTGAGTCCTCCACAGGGCCACAGATCCTGCCAGAGGCCTCTTCCAGCAGAGGCTTCTCACAGGGTCACAGACTCCTTCAGGCATCCATTTGCTCCAGTCTGGCATCCTCCATGGGCTGCAGGCGGTTCTCTTCTCCCTCATGGACATCCAAGGGCTGCAGGGACACAGCTGCTGCACCATGGTTTTCACCAAGGCTTGTGAGGGAATCTCTGCTCTGGGGCCTGGAGCATCTCCTACCCCTCCTTCACTGACCTGGGAGTCTGCAGGGTTGATGCTTTCACATATTTTCACTCCTTTCTTCTGACTGCTGCTGGTGTTGCACAGGGTGGGTTTCTTCCCCTTCCTCCACCCTCATCCTTCCTAAATATATTATCCCTGAGATGCTGCCACCATCACTGATGGGCTCAGCCCTGACTAGTGGCAGGTCTGTCTCAGAGGTCTGGCTTTGACTCCATCAGACATGGGGGAAGCTTCTGGCAGCTTCTCGGAGAAGCCACCCCTGTAGTTCACTGCTGGCAAAACTTTGCCACACAAACCCCATATAACTTTATAAAAAGGTGCCTTTTGGTGTATTCTGCAGTTAAATCTAGACTGGATTGCTCAAGGATGATGTCCAAAGTGCAGCTGCAGTGTATTGAACAGATACTCAAGTGTGGCAACACCCTGAGTAAGGAGGCTCCACCCCCCTGTCCCACCTTACTCTGTGCCTCTGCTATTTGCACAAACCCTCTCTAAAATTTCTTTGCACAGATTTGTGTCCTGGCTCAGAGCAGGGGCTGTATTACATGCCTACATCTGTGGTGGTCTGAGAACTAATGTCATTCAAAATAAAAACTTCACTCTGGCTCTGAGCAAGGTTCCTGTGGTGTCCCTTCGCTGTGCTCTCAGGACTGGGAGTGCTCTACAACGCAGTGCTGAAATCTGTGGGTTTTTTGGTGAGTCCAGATGTGTTGTGAGGTTGGACTCAGGTCTCACTGATGGATCTGGTAGCAGATGGATTATGGATGGAGGAGCAGTAAAAAAAAAAAAAAAGGGGGCAGTGCTCTTGAACTCGATAGGCCCAATGTAGAGGCTCTGTGACTGCTAATTTTCTCAGCTTCCCAGTGGGATCACCTGAAAGATTCTGTGACAGCCATTCCTGGAAGCTAAATATTGCTGAAACTCTCTTTCTTCTGGGTTCTGCATGACTTTTCTCTCCACTGTTACCCAAGTCCTCCAACCTAGCACTGGCACTGAATAGAAACAATATGCTGCTCTGAATGGTTATTTAATATATTACAGTTTTAAAAGAAAGACAAGAGAAGAGTGATGCCCTGAAAATGATACAACACTGGAGAAGAAATTTTGATATAACCACATCTCTAAATCTTGTGCTCAGAAAAGTGAGAGCAAGATAATAACTTATACCACACACTAAATAGCAGGGAAAGAGTATGACTGTGCCCCAAAGGGACAATTTAACCCTGTTTTCCTTAAAAGTGCAGCAGTTAAGCACTTAGGAACCATTTCCATCTGCAGTCAAACTGCTTGATAAAAAAATCAGTGCCACTGACTAAGCATAGTAAAGGGAAGGCAAAGCAGATTTCCTATCAGAAAGAGCAGTCCAGTCAAAAATACATTCTGAGACATTTCAAGCTTCATAACATATTGCTGTCTCAGACATTACAGTGAACAGTCCATTAACAGTTTTGCAAAATGAATGCTGACCTCCATGTATTTATTTACTTGTATTTCTCAATATTTCAAATAGAAGACCTGGGTTTGTACCTCTCAGCTCTGAGGCAGCACAAAGTTGTGAAGCTTAAAATTATTTGTTTTGCTGAGGTTGCTTTTTTTTTCTGAAATATCATCTTATTTTATACCAAATAATATTGACTCATTTTTGTATCCTCTTAAGATAAATCCCAATGAGCTGTGTTCCTAAGTCCTCCTTATTTAATGCTCCAGATTACTTTTTCCTTACTGCTCCAGAGACAGTCAGTGTCATATTTAATGAGTATATAGAATTAGAACTTTTTAAATCATAGCTTTTTTTAAGACGAAGATATAAAACTTGGCCTCTCTCTCTGTGTATGATTATCTATATAGCTATCTCTCTATCTATCAATAAATCAATCAAAAAGTAAAATTATCATTGGGACATCATCTCTACTTGACCCTAGTGAGGTCACCTTTGGAGTATTGTGTTCAATTCAGTTCTCAGTGCGAGAAAGACAAGGAACTTCTGGAGAGGGTCCAGTGGAGGCCGCAAAGATGATGTGGGGTTGGGAGCATCTCCCGTAGGAGAAGATGCTGGGAGCTGGGCCTGTTCAGTCAAGAGAAAACAGAGGGGATCTCATTAATGCATATAAGTATGGCAAAGGAGGTGCCAAGAGAATGATGCCAAAATCTTTTCAATGGTGCCCAGTGACTGGAAAAGGAGCACTGGCCATGAACTAAGACACAAGAAATTCCACCACAAACAAGGAAGGACTTTTTGTTGAGGGTGGCAGACCACTTGAAACAGGCTTCCCAGGGAGGTCATGGAGTCTACCTCTCTGCAGACATTCCAAACCCACCTGGAGGGTTTTTGTGTCCCCTTTTGTAGGTGACACTGCCTTGGCAGGGTCTTGTGCAGGATGATCTCCAAAAACCCCTTTCAATCCTAAAAATTCTGTGAGTCTGTTATTTTTCCAAATTGATTGAGAGGTAGTTTAAGTTTGATACAAAGCATTAGACTACTTCAGGTTGAAATCCAAATTCAGAAAACTGTACCTGTTCAATGAAAAACTTTCTCAAGTGTTTAACTATAAATGTTATTTCAGGCTTTCCTCCACAGGGATGTTTGCAAATAGAGGTCACAGTCATAAATAATAGTCTCCAAAACCAAATGTTTGTTTAAGAATTAGATATCAGGAAAAAATCAAATTTTTAGTTAAAATAACAATTTCTGGTATCTTTGCAAGGTCACTTACTTGTCAGTATATGTCTCATGAGTCACAGAAAAAAAGCCAAAAAGAAAAGAAGCGAAGACACTTGCAGAGTTTAGTGTCCTTCAGTAGCTGGCCTGACAAACAAAAATTTTCTTCCTCAAAACTTAAAGTTTTGTTTGAAGGGAAAGAAGAAATAAAAGAAAGCAGAAACAATCCAAAGAAGTACATATTCCATAAATTAGGAATCCATTATGGAGATCCAAATCTCTTATTTTACGACATGCTAAAAACTAAGATTTCTTTAAATATAGCCTTAGATGAAGTCTATCCCAAGGCAGGGTGATAAATGCATGGTTTGCAAAGAAAGTGGAATCATCATGGAGCATAGAAGAGTCTAATGTTGTCAGTATAATGGAAGGACAAACCCCAAGCCAGCTGAGAGTGCAGTTTTAGACACATGCTTTTCACAAACTGACTGATGTGGCTCTTTCAAAGAAATCAATCTGAGGCTTTGCAAATCACTCTGGGACAGATTCTGCTTTTCACTCTTTGTCCTATTCGCACTGCAGACAAAAAAACCTGCATTTCTCTGCAGATATAATTCACTGTGATAATTATGCCCTACGACTACAGTGTGAGTCAGCATGCTGGCAAAATACATCCTCCTAAAACTGAGCAATCCAGAGTTCAGGGGCTTATAGCAGACAAACTTTAACTAAAAATGTTTTGGGTGGTTTGTTCATTTTTTTTTTCTTTTAATGTTTTCTCCTGAAATATAAAAATAATGATTCTCTCAAATTCCTTCGGTGATCTGTTGCTGTCATTCATAACATCAAACCATAACCTTAATGGTTATTTTCATCATTTGCTGTGTGTTTCATGTTTATAATTCCATTTGGCTCAAGGCAAAGTGATGTAAGGCATTCATGGACATAAAGGAGTGTAAAAGAAAGAAAGTTTGATCAATAGGACAACTTTGTTGTTGGTAAACATTGTCAGAAAATGATCAGTGTCAGTGCTCTAAGCCAGAGAAAACTATTAACATGAGTGGCAAGCTTCCTGCAAGCGTTTGGAGTATTTATGTGGCATTCCAAAGGAAGATCTGTAAACAAGACTAGAACAAAAATACAATTTTATTGATATCCACCTGATTTATGTTTACAGCATGTGTTGATAATAACCCTATTTGTCAAGAGAATCCATCATGAATACTAATTTACTGTTACTGAGTCAAAACCAAATAAGTGAGGTTGATGTGATGCTGTGCTCTTATGCATTTTCATGTAATCACATTTAGAGTGACCTGAGTCTCCAGTAAAGAATTCAAAGGACTTTCACCAGACACAGAATGATTTCTAATGAGTTTATAAGTGCATCCTGATATGAATGGAGCTCAGGGACTCTAAGGGAGAGACCCTTACTGTCTGTTTAATGAAACATGAATAAAAATTATTTTTAATATCTTATGCATGTTTTTATTCCATCAACTTACTTTTCAAAGCAGAACATCTCAAACTCCCAGAAGATCAAATCTACAAAAAGTTGCTACATTTTGAACTTTCTTTTATCCTAATTTGAAACAGAAGACACCAAGATATTTCCTGTGATTGTTACAAGGAAATAAATAGTAACTTGATAAATACTGGAATGGTCAGATCAGAAGAGTTTTCCATAACACAAAAATAATTAAGTTTACAGTTTACAGATCAGTATATGGCAATAATATAACAGTAATGTGAAATGTTTCAGCATAAATTAAATGGATCTCTAATTGTTCATGCATAATTTTGTTAAAATGGAAACACTCCTTTTACAAAGCATTTTTTTTTGACTAATCAGTACATTTCAATGAAGAAAAAATCCTCTGGTTCTATTCCAAGAATGGATGAATATTATCTAACTAATTGACAGGAACCTCAATAAAAAGAGATAAGGTGACATTCCTAAAAAGTAAAATTCAAAATTTCATCTAGAATAAATCTGTTCAGTCGCATGTGGACAATGTATTCTAGTTCAGATCTAGGAAACCTGGTTCACAGAACCACTAAGTTGTTAAGATTGGAAAAGACCTTTAAGATCATCAAGTCCAACTATCAACCCACATTCACTATTAAACCATACCCTCAAGTACAAAAGTTCTTTGTTCTGGCTGGAGAATACACTCACTTTAATGGAAAAAACCTAACTAACAAAACAAAAAACAAACAAACAAAACAAAAAAAACCCCAACAACAAAAAACCCACCGAAACCCAACAAATCCACATTAAAAATCATGGATTTACAGAAAATGAAAGGTGTCAATAAAAACTGGAATGCAAGATTCTCCCTTGATTTTTCCACTAATGAAAGCCCTTCAGAATGGCCCAGATCCTGAGTTTGTTCTGTCCATCTGAAATGGTAAAAACTGTGCCCAAGCCTGGTGAAACCTGACTAGTAAGGGGTTCCCAAAGAACCTCAAAATGACATACAATAGCAAACCATTCCTGCTTCTAGGTACTTTGTGGCAGGGTTATTTATTTTTACTCCTCCAAGCACTTGCAAAAAGTATTCTAGAAAATGCTGGCATGTCTCACTAAGATTAGATGTGAGACTATTTTTCTTAGGTTGTTTCTCTTAAAGATGTAAAAATGGAGTTGATCAGGAACATCACTGAAATCTGTGTGTTATAATGCCCACTTATCTATCAATCACTGGCAGAACGGCAGCAATTAACCAGCCAGACACAGGGACTCACTGTTGGCACAAAACACCCAGTATTATAATAAAATATGTATAGAGTTATTTCCTACTTTCAGAATGAGTTTTCAAAGTTCCAAAAATAAATAAACAAAACAAGAATAACCAAGTACTTACTCTAAGGAGAAATGCAGGGGTACAGGTATAGAAAAGACTGAAGCTTATATAGATTATATAACTCTTAATTTATAAGAAAACATTTTGCTCTTGCTTTATTTTTTTAAAACTAATTTCTACATGTCCTGCTTCCCTGAAAGCTCTAAACTGAATTTAAAATAATTCCCCTGAAATCACAGGGTCAGGATTCAAGGCTTTACTAAATATTTGCTGTTCCCTCTGGAGTTTCCACTGCCTTCATCTGGAGCTTGTAACACTCAAAGGTTTTAAAAAAAACAGCTTCCTGGTCTAAACTGGCCAAGAAATAGTGCAAAGTGATAAATCTCCCTCTGGCTGAGACAAAATCCATGCTGGAGTGCTAGGTCTGATGAAAAACAAGGAAATAAACTCCATTATCAACCATAGGAATACAAAGCTCAAGTCTTCAGGCAAATTGATCAGCTGATAGCTGATAATTAGCACAGTGCTTATCCAAGACTTGGGTGCCTAATGCATCTGTTGCTAAATTTCAGGATCATTCAAGTTTTGTTTGCTGGCATAAGTGCAACTAAAAGCAACAGCTGTGTATGGAAGATTCATAGCTGGATTTCAAAGGCAGAGGCCAAACTGTATTTTCTGGTGATTGCTCTGGGTTTCTAATGAGAACTGTATCACTGCTAAAAAAGAGTACTTCTCCAAGGAAAATATTCTCTTTAATCCAAGGGAAAACCTAAAACTACCGATAGTGACATCTGGTGGCACCTAAAAATGTCACATTTGAAAGTAAACCACTTCGTGGTGCAAAATGAAAATTGGCAGCCTTATGATCTGTCACTTTTCCCACTGGAATTAATAAAAGTTTTATTCAGTTGAATGAAAAAGAAATATCACTGAACCTCCCCCCCCCACCCTCAGCCCCTTGCTCACCTAAACCTATCAATAAAAGTTTTATTCAGTGATATGAAACAGAAATATCACTGAACCTCCCCACCCTCAGCCCCTTGCTCACCTAAACCTCAACCCATGTGATCCTCATCTGTATGTTGAGGAAATGAGTGAACTGAACACCCAGTTGCTTCTCAGGGACTCTTTGCATTCCCTATGGTCACTGCACAAAACAGATCATGTAAATGTGACTTATATATATGGTTATTTAAATGAGAGATGCTACCATCTATGAAGAAATAAATGTGGATACAAATGAACTTTGGCACTATGATATATGATATCTCTCCAGGCTGGGGAAATATATCAGGTGTCTTCAATTAAAATAATAATAATAATTCTCTCAACCCTGTTCGATTCAAGCCAACCATTTAATTCAGTTTTCTCTCAGCTGATCCTAATAACTCTGCTCTAGTTCCTACTATTCCCTCTGACTAACTTCTGCTCTGCTTACTGTTGCATGAATATTTGTCTGGTCTTACATCCTTTGCTCCCTTCTTTTCTTCAGCTATTTCAAACAGCATTTTGACTTTTTTTTTTCCTGCAGGCTCTGATACAGATTCTCCAATTAGTATTAGCTCAGAAAAACAAACTGTGGTGTAAGAAGGAGGAAGAATATTACATCTGCTTCTAGCACCTCCCAAAGAAAGAGTGATGAGATTGCTGTTACTGTTCAAGTTGAAAACCCAGAACAATTCACACACTGGGAGTTGTCTGCATATCCATTTTGTTTCCTTTTCTGTTTAACCTTTTCTGTTAATATGGCAGACAAGATCCCAGCAGTCTTGATATGGAACTGAAGAAATATGTTTTGGCCTTAGACATTCAGCTTTGCTTTCCCAAAAGGAAGCATCATCTTCCTCCACTAAGTTTCAAGTAATATTTCTTCATAAGATAAACTTCTAACATTTGAACAAGTGTGAATGACAGCAGTAGCTTCTTCAAGTTAAAACACAGAACTGCGTTTGAGACAAAACTTTGGCACCTCCAGGTGACGCTTTTCACAGCAATATTATTTCTCTAAATCAGCTGTAGAGACCAACAGGAATTTGGGGACCCTACTGAGGTAGCTGCTAAACCTCGGAATATGCAGATTTCTGAGGCTCAGGCAGCTGTCATGTTATTTTCCAGTTTCCCCTGAGGTACAAGCTGGAACTATCTCTACTGAGGACTTTTCATAAAGCATCATGTGCAGCTAAATCTCAAACATATGTGCATTCACATAATCATGCCTGCATATAAATCTGTGTCTGAAATTTAGGTATGAATAATTCCCCTGTCGATTGTCTACTGCTCCCTTAGGGGAAAAAAAAAGGTGTTTGCTTAACACAAAAATACAAAAATGAATAAAATTTAGGTTGATGCATTATTAGTACTAACTTGTAAGCAAAACAGATATGTTATGACAGCTAATCTTTTCTTTCCCATCTGGCTTCTAGACCTACTCAAGTACAGCATTTTGGATTTTTTTCAGTTTACTTTACTTTCCTGAACTTACAGAACTTTCTCACCTCAGATCTTTTGGAGATGGTTTTTCAGTATCAGAGGGATAACCATGATATGCAGTGAGTAACTCCTGGAGATGGCAGAGCTGGAGGAGAATTGCAGCTTCTCAGCTCGTTTATAAACACTTCACAACCCTGCCAGTGAGTGAACAGTGAGCAGTCTTCACAGTGAGCAGCAGAGCAGGTTGTGAGTTAATAGCTGGCTGATCCTCAGATTTAGGTGAAAGCAGCAATGTAGGAGTTTGTATCCAAATGACACCAACACTGGGACAGGAAACAAATAGTTTAGTCTCACTTCAAGACAGCCAGAGTCCTTCAGGTGATCCTTAATGCCCATATTATAATTTCCTGACTCATCTGTGCTTGGATTGGCTCAGCTCATGGAGGATGTGTTCATTCAGTCTGCCTTGCAAAGCACCCAGAGTGAGAATTTCCTTTGGAGGCTCAGAAACATGAAGTGTCACAGCAGAATTCTGGGTGTCTCTGGGCCCTTGTGGCTGAATGGATTTTCCCTGTTCTCAGCACGTGTTGACAGAGAGCACTCCAACCTAAACATTTTTTTCCTTTTCTTCTGCTTTTCTTTAGAGGAGCCTACCATGCAAATACTACAGTATCAAGTGTATAGATTACACCAAAAAAAGATAGATGGTGTCTGCCTCAAGAGTCTTTCTGTGAAAGATAGGGTACCATTAAAAAATTAAGGTCTTAAACAAATATATCTAGACCCTTTAAACTCCCAGAAAAGCAAAAAGATCCTTTTCTAGGGAAAAAAAAAATAAAAAATAGACAAACAGGTTTTAAGAGAGTTCCTGTGGGGAATGTGCCCTAATGACTGCTCTGAAATGGTTTTGTCTCTTTAACTGAGCATCTGTGTGCCAGAATTGTCCCTGATAATCCTATATTTTTAGCTTTACACATACATTCATATATTCAACAAATACTGTGAGTGCCCTTCTGATTCAGGGGAGACCTACAATACTCTCTAATGTATTACCTAACATATAAAACTTTGCCTTGGAAACAAAGATATAACACTACTCTTGGCTTTTGATAATGGGTGAAGATTTTTGGCAAATAAAATTAATCCAGATGGTGATTAGCAAAAAAATAAAAAAATAGCCTCTTTTCCCTGCTGACATGAAAACCAAAGTTCATTGTTTTATTAAATGGATTACAATACCAATTCCTGAGTTCCTGTCTGGAACAGACAGCAAGGGGAGCTGTCTCAGCAAAAAGCAGTTCTTGGATAAGCTGTTCAGTGATTTTATTTTTGCCCTCAGGCATGAGAGATGGAAGAGTTTGACTTCTTGAAATTCGAAGTAGACACCTGCCAGTGGAATATTAGAGGTTTGTACAATAACCACAGCAGAGATGAGATAGCAGAGACAAAATAAATACACAAAATCAAATTGTGTGACAACTCAAAAAACAAATTATCCAAACAAAAACTTTGTTTGGAAAGTTTTGATTTTGAGGGGGGAAAAACTTTTTCAAAAGAGTCTGGAGTGAGATTCAAAAGGTTTCTATGTACTTCACAAATTAATTAGAGATTCCTTCTGTCAATTTTGGTACAGGACTTAAGAGCACATAGGAGCTTAAAATACAACTTAAACAGAAATTAGTCACATATGTCAAAAGAAGAAATCCAAATCTCTCCATGTGTCTGCTAGGATGCTGATGAATTCAACAATCTTTGAATCTGAGAGAGAGGTACTGCATATCAAGCATATATGTCACACCCAAAAGGCTTTCATAACAAAACCCAGTTAGCTGCAATGAATCTCAGCCATGGAACACACCTAGAGATGCCTTCGCTTGCTTCAGGCTGCTTGGGAATCAGAGAATACATATTTTTCATTCCCACAAAGATTGTGAGAAAGAACTGCCCAAACTGAGAGAAAGCATGGATTATGGGGCACAAGAATGTCCTTTCTAACAAGAAATACTTGATGCTAAATGTCATAAATAAACTGCAAACACAGTAAAATAAGCTTGAGTATCTAGGAAGAAAAGCATGAATTTAAAATTTCTCAGATAATGCAGAAGTAAAAGGTGTGTGTGTGTGTGTGTGTGTGTGTATGTATAAATATATATGTACATATGTATATTTGGCTTGTTCTTAAGTAGAATGTATCAGTTTAAGAAAACCATAGTGCTAAGGTATAAATTCTAAGTGCTTACAGAAATGTTGCTTGAGTGGGACTTTGCAGAATGAACTGAGAAAAGTTCAAGGAGTTGAGGATGGGCAAGGCAGGCAGAGACACAAAAAGTAGGGAGCACATGCATGGAATATCAGGAGCAGAGAAGAACTAGTTTTGGTAAGTGCAGGCCCATGATAAAGTGCTCAAAATCAGACACAATTGCATGTCATTTGTGCATTTTTAGAACTACTGAGAGCTGTTGACCTGAGAATGAGAAGAATACAGTGGACAAAGTGTAATATCTTTGTTTTTGAGTAATTTCCTTAAATCTTGCAAACAGATTTCGGTCTATTTAAGTAAATAAATACATAAATAAAATAAATGGAAAAAAAATTAACAATACTATCGTAAATTTAGTATTCTATGTCTGAACACAGCAATATTTCCATGATCACATTTATAGACTCCTGGTTTAATTTGACATATGTGCTCTAAAGAGAAGATGGGCCAGTCTTGAACCCCAGGAGAGTTTTAGTACAGTGTCTGAATGTTCATCATGATTTGAATGGTGCGGGATGCAGTGGGAAGCAGGGGCTGGGAGGACACAGAAGGTAGTCAAGAGTCCAAAACCAGGGTTGCAAACTCATGCAACGGCTTCAAAAATGAAGAAAAGATGAGAAGATGGATGTAGGTAGTTATTCAGCCATGGAAAGCTCTTGTTTTCAAGGCAGAGCTGTTTCCATTTCTCATGAAGGACAAGTGCTGCTCGTCCTGGTTAGATGGAGACAGAGAAGGTGGCACATCCCCCCTTTGAGCCCTGTTGAATCCCAGGTGCCAGTGACGGCGCAGCATAAACGAATAGCAGCACCACGGGTCCCAGGGTAAGTTTATTTGATGGCAAAACTTCCCCTCTTCTGTGTCCCGGGACCCCGAACTGGGGGCAGACAATGACATATACGGGGCAGGTTCCAAGGGGAGATACAATATTTAGCAAATCAGGAAAATTGGGAGTAAAAACGAGGTGGGGAATATAATGGATAAACCAATAAAGAATTTCAAGGGAGGAGAAAATTTTCAGTGAGCTAATAAAGTCTGGAGAAATACAAAACTGACAGGGAAATTTCTTGAAAGAAGGCAAGTTGGGGAAACGACAGGCATTTAATGAAAGGAGGAGTAAAAAAATTCTGGGAAAAGGACAGGGACAAAAGAAAAAGCATAAGGAAACTACAAAATTACAAATCAAACAGCAAACATACTAATAAAACAAAAAACACACTACAACAGACAGGTAAAATTCAAAGTGAGATAATTCAGGTGTGAGTTGGGAGAAGAGTAGATTTCTCAAAACACCTTGTATAAAAAAGAAACACAAACTCAAGAAAATTTCCAAAAGTAGTTCAGTACTTGAGAAGGTAAGGATTAAGACTACTGGTAAGTAAAATCTATAATTGAGTTTTCATCTCTTCTTTTACAAACCACCATTTCATCCTGAGTTGGTAGATTAAAGATGTTTCTTTTAAATCTTGGCTGGTATCAAAGTGATTTTAGGGTATTCTGACAAACTTGTTTCCTTGTCAAATTGACAAACATGACAGATTGAAGTGGAAAGCCTCTTTATGTAGGCAAGAGTCCCAAAGTTGGGAAACATTATCTGAACACGACTCCTTGACAATGACAGCTACAATACAACAAACTGATTTCCTGCTATAACTTCAATTCTTTTGGTAACCATTGAAGAAAATCACACTGAAAAAAATAACATTATTGTCATTACAGTGACTACATTCCGAGCTGGCTCTGAGACAGGACAGGAACATGCATAACATTGGACCTTCTCTAATAAGTACTTGACACTCTAGTACATTTTTCAGATCCTGAACTAATCTTCTGTCTGACCCCATATTATGTAGATTCACAGGACCAATAATCTTAGACCAGGCTCCACACAGCAGAGTCTCACCACTTCAGTGCTAACTCACCTTCAAAATTGCACCCAAAATGGAAATTTTCTTTTTCTCTATTAGATCTGGGCATTTCTGTTGAGTTGGACAGTTCCAGGCTTTAGACAGGCAAACTTGAACTTTGTTTACTCAGAGTAAAAAATTACTAATTGGTACTCAGTGGGTAGTATTTATTCCACTGAGAAGGTAGTTTAAAACTGGTTCATTTTGGTTACCGCCATGTTAAAAGGAAATTTGCAGTGGTCTGATCCTTCTGGATAATCAAGAACATCACTGATTTCAGTGCATGTATTAAAAAAACTGTAAAGATATAATGGTTGCCAGTTTCCAAGAAACTATATTTGAACAGCTGTCTTGTAGTTTCCTTGCAGAGTCCTACATTTCTGGTTGTTTAAGAATATGGCTTCAGTATGCAAGCTCATCAAAGTGTGATAAATTATTTTTTTGAGAGAATTACTTATGAGTAGATGAAGTTTCTGGGCTGATGTTTTTCACAGTGACTCAAGATCTTCACTATTACACTGGAGACCTTCAGTGCAGATGTTTGCACATGAAAACTAGTTTGTAAAATGTCTACATGCAAATTTATATTCACAATTTATTGCTTCAAATAGTTTTTTTTTAAAAAAGTACAGTAAAAAAAGTAAGTGATCCTAATTTAGCAAGCTTTTGCAAACAATAATCAATCCAACCAAATAATATTATTTAACTAAGATGGAGTGAGTGCTTACTGTGGAACAATATATCACTAATGATTGGAACAGGTGCACAAAGTGTCTTAATAAATCAGTAACCTAGAAAACACATCAATTATTTTGAAGGTTAATGGATTTTTTACTTGTTCTCCAAAACTCGTGAAGACATTTTCCTGAATACTTCAAACTATTAAAAAACAAATAAAATTTAAAAAAACCAAACTCACTTAAAACAAAAAAAAGAGAAGGAAGAGAACAGCTAAGAGTGGTTTATAAAACAGAATAAAGTACTAATGACACAAAAATAAGCAGAGTATTTAGGAGCAAGAGGAACTGTTGTAGCATGATATATCTTGAAATAAATAAGATATGCTAAAAAGAAGCCGTTGTACAACTGGAGTTACAACTCCTATCTCACTTGGAAGTAATTCAGGTCACAAATTTTCTCGGAAAATTTCTTTACTGAAACAACAAATTTTTTTGTGAAATTTTCTAGTGGCAAGTATTTCTGAAATCCAGCATTGGGATCCTGTCACAATATAATGTAGGGACTAATCTGATACTTAAAATGTAGCATAGCTACATGTATAGTATAGCTATAATGTAGCAGTTCCTGGAATTTTGACATTAATTTCCTAATCAATAAGGTGGAGGTTTAAAAGCCAATAGGCTGAGAGAGGTGAGTCTCCCATGACTCCACTCCCAGGAGACCCTGCCTGGAATATTGCACGCAGCTCTGGGATGACCAACACAAGATGGATGTGGAGCAGTTGGAGCCAGTCCAGAGGAAGCTGGGCTGAGGCAGCTGGGGTTGTTCACCCTGGACACGAGAAGCCTCAAGAGAGGCCTTGTATCACCTTCCAGTACCTAAAGAGGGGGCTGCAAGAAATCTGGAGAGAGACTTTTTACAAGGGCATGTAATGACAGGACAAGGTGGTATTAAGGAAACTTCCCAGTCTGATCACTCGTGAGACTCACTGGCAGACTCACACAACAACAGGGACTTCAACTGCTGGCATCAAAGCCTCTCCACAGCAGATGGTTCCTGTAGGCCCCTTGGCTCCCTACACACCCCACTCACACACAGTCAGACCAGGTTTCCTTGTTTGCATCCCTGTTTCCTATGTCAGAGTCTCACTTTTCTAGTGCCATAAAGCCATTTATTCATAGTGCATTAACACAGAAAGAAACAGCTGGAGCTGGTGTCTCTGAGGAGAACCCCCACCAAAGGAGTCCCTGGTTTCATACCCTCACGGGCTAGTCCTACAGAAGTCTTGCTTTTCATCCCAATTCTCCTTCTTCATCTCTATGAGTCTTCAGCTCCTGCTGTGTTTTTCTCTGCTCATTCACCTGGTCACCAGTCTTTGCACCCTTTGTTATGTAAAGGGTTCGCAGTTCACCTTTTGTTTTCGTGGCTCTCACCCTAGAGCTCAGTCTGCCTCTCATTCCGTATCTCTCATTGCAGCTTGCAAATGGAGTTACCTGCACCAGATATGTTCCTCAACAGGGGAATGGCTTTAAACTGAAAGAGGGCAGGTTTAGATTAGGTATTAGGAAAACAAATTATTTACTGTGAGCGTGGGGAGGCACTGGAACAGCCCAAGGAATCTGTGGATGCCCATCCCTGGAAGTGTTCAAAGCCAGGTTGGATGGGTCTTTGAGCAGCTTGGTCTAGTGGAAGGTGTTTCTGTTCATGGTAGGGAGGTTGGAACAAGATGATCTTTAACGTCCCTTCACAAATCATTCTATGATTCTATGATTTTAAACCCTATTTTCAAAAGAAAGGAATTAGTTAACATCAATAATTAATGTCACAAAAGCATAGCAAAGAGAGAGAAAATAAAATGAATTATTTAGAATTTTAGGACTAGTTTTCCCTTGTCTTTTAGTATGCTATTGAGCTTCCAGAGACAGTGAAGAAATTGAAGAATTAAATAAATCACTTGGAAACTTAGACAGTAGAAAATTTCACCAAAGAAAAAAGAATTTTTAAAAATAAAATTATGTTTGTGTATAGGCAAATTTCATAATGGAAACTAATTTGCAAAGTTAATGCTCTTGCTGAAAGCCATTTATCTTCTTTACTGTCTAAAAAGGAATTACCTATGTACATTTTTAACATGCACTGTGTAGTTGTCTATTTAGACTAAATTATGTGCAACTCACATATGAATTTGTTTTCCCAGTTTATTCCATTTTAAAATATTTTATTTTTGAGTATACTAAAGGAAGGAAGGAAGGAAGGAAGGAAGGAGTTAAAGGAATAGATAGCAATACTTGTGCTGATTTCTTTCATCTTATCACCTTCTGGATTCTTACTTCCTAGAAGGATGTTAATTTTTCCTTGCTTTGGATATGTCAGAAATTATTTTCACTTTTCCGTAGTTCATTAATTATTTTGCCTAGGGAATTAGTTCGCCCAGTGGTGCAAAATGTCTATTTCAATTAAAGCCAGTGTTTCTACAGAGATAACCCTTATACAGGTCAAAGGTTGGTCCTGATGATCCTTGAAGTCTTTTCAGATGGTTGTATGATTCTATGTCTGATGCAGCTTTGCCTTCATCCAGGTGAAACTGGTAAGGAAGGAGACTTCAGTTTCAGGGAGTAGGTTCAGCAAGGGCCCAGAACTTTCTCTTGGAGAAAAGGTAAGTCCCTGATTAAAATGTTCCAAAGCTTGACAACCCTTTCTATGATTAAATTTTCCCTAACATCCAATTTAAACCTCCCCTGGTGTAACTTGAGGACATTTCATCTCATTCTCTCACTTGTTACCTGGGAAGAGGAACTGTCCTCCACTTTGCTACAACCATATTTCAGGCAGTAAGGTGGAAAAAAATAAGGTAGGTAGAAAGTGATAAGGTCCACCCTGAGTCTCCTTTTCTCCAGGTTGAACATCTCCAGGCACCTTGGACCTGTGATCCACAAAAACAAGTCTCTGCCTCAGTCTCCAGCCTCCATGGAGGAGAACATGAAAAGAAACAAGTGCCCATAATGGGTGATTCTGTTAAGGGGAATGTATTGAGCTCTGCCTGGGAGTGGATGAAGAATGAGTTGAGAGCTTATGGGTCAGATTTACCGGGCAGCCCCAACCATTCTATGATTCTGCTTAGTTTTCTGCAGTTCACAATAAGACCCTTTGAAATGCACCATTGAACACCTCAGGGCATCCTACAGATGGCAGCAGCCATCATGCCATATGTTCCCTGGGGCAAGCCACTATATTAGTAGGACAAATTAAAAATAGTTTGTCATTTTGAAAGACATATTTAGTACAAAGTATTTTTCAAGCTAAAGAGCAGGGATGGTGTGCATCTGGAGGCAGAAGATTAGACAGCTTTACAGCAGGAGTAGCAGAGATATATGGTGCTTCCTTATAATACAGACTAATTTAGAGGAAAGAAATTGACCTGTTAGACAAAGCCTGGATATTTGACTATGATTCATTCAGGCACAACTGTGGATCAAAAAGATAGACAGAGGACTAGAACAGAAATCCCTTGGTTTCTTCCAATTTCATTTGAAGTCAATTCAAGTCTTTCCAGTTTTGTAAACTCAGCCAAAGCTAGAAGTTAACCAGACTCTATTGTATAACACATAAAATTAATTAAGCATTGTCATGTGAATTGAGATATTTCAAATAACAGCTAAGGTAAGATTTAACTTTCTTATAGCAACCCTGAAGCCCACGATCTACTTCCAGAGTTGGAGCACCATGCACAGAGAAATAACCTTCAGACTCCATTGCTTTTGATATTATGTAAGCCAAACAGCCTTCTTTTCACGATTATCCTCTAGTTAGTATTCATGTAATCTTGCTTTCTTACTCTCAAGATAAACAAGCAATTGACAGTCCCTTCATTTTCAGCCAAGCTTACAATTTAAAAAGCTGCAACCACTTTCACAGCCATAATTAGCAGCATGTGGGAATTCTGGATCCAGTCCTCTACCACAATTTTCACTAGTGAAGCAGAAGATATGTCTAGACTGCAGACAGAGAGGTGATGGAAAGTCATACCTGAGCTGTCTCTAGCTAATTTGGGTTTCAGTTACAGAGAAGATGTATGAAAGGGACCCTTGTGTAGTTGTACCAACCAAAGAAACACTTTCATGACCTTACTGTGTCAGTTTGTTATCATCTGTACTCAAAAAAAAAAAAAAAAAAAAGGGAGGGCTAAATGTTTTATTTTTCTGTTCTCCAATTCAGACCCATTGCTAACAGCAGCTGTGGAGTCAGTACCAGTCTTTGAAAGCCCTGATGCTACACCTGTACTATGGGCCAGCTACCAAAGGCAGAAGGTGTTCACAACACCCAGGCTCACCACCTTTACAGCACAACTTTTAACCCCGATACTCCCACACAGAGTTTGTCAGTGCCCAAAAATGAGCATTCCTCATATATGAAGATTTAAAAAGATACAAAATCCAGTTATCCTACTGTATTTATAATTTGATTCACACTGAGTTAAAAATAGGAATTTAACACAAAGTTGAATATTTCAAATTGATGTTCATCTGCTGGTGTTCAGTATGCCTTTTGCTACCTGATTAGGAAGTCAGTGTTCCCCCTTTGGGGGGGATATCAAATCACAGTGATCTTCTTTTGATAAATTAGCAGATTAAAAGTTTAACAGTCAAATTTTAATGGATTCTCCTCTGTCTAAATCACTTTTGTGACTTTTTCTTCCTCTTCTCTTTGCCAACCTTATTTTAAAAGAATGCTGTCACTAGACGCATATGGAATATTAAATTTCTGTTTCAGCAATACTAGATATGGGAAGAAAATATAATAATTTCCTTGTTCATTTTTCTCTTGATAATTAGACTAAGTAAATCTTCTTGTCATAGGATTTCAACTTAGGAAAATTAAGTCTGTCTACTTTAACCTCAAAATCCTTTCAGGAATCACAGGCCACTACGACAAAACTCTTTTTTTTTTTTTTTCAGTTCTGTTTTAGATGTGTATGTATAAAACCACAGTGCAATACGTTAGTACTGCAAATAAGCAAACTTTTACATTTTGCTCAGAAATTCACTACATTGAAAAATATAGATTTGGCTCTGAACAAATTAATAGTTACAGGCACAGGTAAAAATGAAGAAATTAAGAATGACGGGTTGGCTGCTGGAAAACAACAACTGAGAATGGAGAAATTATATCAAATATTAGAAATGGGTCAATTGTAAAAACCTGATGAAAGTTCTTATAGGGAACATAGAGATTTAACTAGTAGTATGAAAATGAAAATAACAAAGCTGTGGTTGAACACCCGAAAATGTTTTTTCCTATCAATGTGTGATATTATAGAACATTTTTTTAAAGAAAAATTTGTCTGTTGGGGCATTTTAAGCCTATATTGGAAAAAATAGTTGGATGGAAATAATCTCACTTGGGTAGCGATCTGGACCAGATGGTCTCATTATTTCAGTAAATAAATAATGTAATGAGTTTAGTACCATGATCTATTGAGTAAGCAAATGCCATTTTTCATTACCAGTTTTTTAAAGATACCCTTTGGAAGGGAACGGTCACTTGTTGCAAAACCTAACTCAGCTCAGACTTTAAAAGAGCTTTAATATGATAATATTTCCATTTACAGGAAGTCTGAGTAGATATGAAATGAAAATATTATTCTACTCCTTAGTTTTTGAGCAGAATACAGCTTGGGAAATTTTTGTATAGCATAGCCTATGGTAAACAAGTTTCACTGAAAAACATACAAAGTTAATTTTACTCGGACATTATCTGCTGCATTCTATAAAATACTGTGGGAACACATTGATTTCAGTGGTATTTGAATCAAGCCCTAAATTCACTTTACAAAAAATAGAATAATTTGTAATGTCTAAACATAAGGAAACTTTAGAAAAAAAAATATTTATTCATCCACCAGAGAAATACATTAAAATGGCATTAAAGTTGTGATGCAAAACAAAAGATGTGAAGGAGTTTTGTTAAAAGTAATGCTTACCATATGTTGTGCAACACACTGACACAACACAGTACATTTAAAAAGTAGTTAAGGGGCACCCTGTAGTGTCTAGGTGTAGGGTGACATCTGGTAATTTTTCTTTTGTGACTCAGAGTTTAATTTCATTTGATTTTTGTGTCACAATCCTCCTTTTAGTGTGCTAAACTAGTTTTCTTTTTAAGTAGGTGGACTGAAAGTAAAATGGACACAGCTCAGGGAACAGCTGACAATACACAGGTATATACACAGAATATTCATACGAACTAAGCTACCTTCCACCCCTTGACTGGCATGGAATACCCATTGATCAAGAAAGGGAAGATTGTTGTCATCCAGTCTTTTACAAAACACATAAATAGTTATTTGAAATTGAAGCCTCTTTCCTAATTTCCTCTCAGCCATCAACCTAACCCACAAGTACAAGATTCTTTGGCTCTTTCTCACCAGGTGCTGTTACTGGGATGTCTTCCTTCTGTGGTGCACATGTGGTTATCTCTTTAACCACATAATGCATCACCACAGATTTTTTTGGTTTTGTATACTCATCCATCAAATATGTGGTGCCTTGATCTTTCCTGTGTTACTTGGCCAAAGTATATCTGAATGATTCTTCCAACAAGTCAAAGAAATTAGGGTTACAGTTTAGTTGTCAGATGATAAATCCCTCTAAATTCAAGTGAATTGCACTTTAGAAGATAAACATTAAATATCATAACTTTTCTATTGTGATACAGATGCTTAAAGCCCCCTTGGTTGTCTTCTCAAATATCATCAGAAGCCTGCACAATTCCCTAAGCTCCATTTTAGGAACTCTGATTCCTGTGCCATTGGATATGGTTCTCCTGTAAGTCACCATCTGTCATCCATTTGCAGTTACCTCAGGTATTATAGAGCAGTCATATAAAATTTTTATTGCGCATCACCATCCTTAAAACATTTTGAGCATGCACCCTCAATTTATATATATATTGAACCTTCTCTTAAGTGTCTTCAAACCCAAACATTTCTTTGATTCTGTACTTTATTTATTATTAATATATATGTACTACTTTATTAATGTTTTATATGCACCACATGACACACGAAAATAGATATTCATAATTAGTGAGATAAACATAAATTGAACACTATTTACAATATATTATTCCTTATTAGGAATAATGCAACACACACATTTTAACATGGGATACTTAGCCCTTTTACAGATATTTAAAGCATATGCAGGTTTCATGATGGGCCAGGGACCTCTATTTTCAATAGAAACCCTCAAGATCAGAAAAATGCCATGGAATAATAAGGATTCTGTTATGAACAGATGCACCTCCTGAACAAATTCCTCAACACCCTGGAGTCTGATTATATTCAATACAGTTCTACCTCTGAAGGCAACTGGTAGCTAATGTGTTGTCATGAGTCACAACAATAGTATATCCTGGAGAGAACCTATTCAAAAATATTCAGATAATTATTGTATTACCTCGACATTGAAGCATTATTAATAAAATCCTCAAACAAGGCTCCTCAACATGACCCTTTATCACCATTCTTTCAATGACCAAATTACCATAGCCTGAGTATAAATATTGTGGGTTTTTTTAAATCTGAACAGCCTCTGGCTTTTCCATGCACTGCTTTAATATTGTACATCGTACATGAACTCCTCAGCTTAACTGAACTCAGATCAGATTCCCACCCAGTCCCTATCTGTCTTCTTCTTCTGTCTTTAATTCTGTCCCTGCCTGTCTCACCTCTAATATCTGAGGACTAACACTAACTTCCAACCAATCCTTATCTAAACTAATCTCACCTATTTATCTCTAATCTCTTTTTCTCTTCAGCTTCCTACTCTATATTCTGTACCAGTCTAAAGGTTTGGCAGTAGGGGAGATTTCAGCTGATGGAAGGTGCCCCTCAATTGCAGTGCTTCTTCCAAACATTTTGTGTTATCAGCCATGTCATCTCCAATTTACCAAACTTCAGTGTAGGTAGCTGTCATTCAACAAGTTGTGCATTTCCCTAATGAAACAAGATAGTTCAGAAGGATAATAAGTATTTGAGTGGCAAAATAACAGAGGATATAAAAGAAACCTTTCTGAGTTAGAACAAATATCCATCTAGCACAGTTTTCTATCTTTGTGAATGGGTCGATACAGAGGCTGATTGAACAGTAAAAAAGAACCACACATATGTAAGATAAATTCTTCTTTTCACATAGTGCCTAGTAGCTTCTGCTGTGCAGACATTTGTGACAGAGATTGCATCTGAACCATGTTTTACCACCACCACCAGATCTATTCCCAATGAAACTGTCTGACCTTTTAAAACTCATTTATGCTTTTGTTCCTAAAGCAATCTATGGCAATGGATTCTATAGTTGAATGGTGCATGGTGTGAAAAGCTCTTACTTTTGTTTGCTTTAAACTCTCTGCCTAATAATACATTGGGTAGTTCTTAGTTCTTGTGTCAAATAGTGAATAATTGTTCTTATTGCTATTCAGCATGTCATTGTGATTAATGTCTTCCTCATATTGCTAGCAAATGGAGTTCTAGTCTATTAACTGTCTACTTTTATGAAAGCTATTACATATTTCTGATCATCTTTCTTTCACTACACTTCTATTGTATTTTATTTCAGATAGATGTAGCAGAACAGTACATATTGTGCAAAATGCAGGTGCAACTCAGATTTATACAGACTGCAGTGCTGTTCAGTGCTCTGCTGAGCACTTAAGATATTACTATCACCAATATCAGTAGCACAGCTGTCTTCTGTTACTGTGCTTTTACAGAACTTAGAATAGAGGACACAGAAGATAATATGGAATAAATATTGTTGTCATAGGCATGACATTTGCAAGTACTCAGTGTAGTATTTCCATTTAACCCAGGCTGTATTATACATATCTCCAAATATAACCTGTATCTCATAAATATATATAGAGAAAGGAAGGAAGGAAGGAAGGAAGGAAGGAAGGAAGGAAGGAAGGAAGGAAGGAAGGAAAAGAAAGAAAGAAAGAAAGAAAGAAAGAAAGAAAGAAAGAAAGAAAGAAAGAAAGAAAGAAAGAAAGAAGGAAGGAAGGAAGGAAGGAAGGAAGGAAGGAAGGAAAAGAAAGAAAGAAAGAAAGAAAGAAAGAAAGAAAGAAAGAAAGAAAGAAAGAAAGAAAGAAAGAAAGAAAGAAAGAAAGAAAGAAAGAAAGAAAAAGAAAGAAATGAAGAAAAAGAAAGAAAAGAAAACCCCTGTGAACTTTAATCATAGACAACTTGATCAGAAGTGGCCTTTCACAAATTCCCCGCAGGGTAGTGGGAGGTGTCTTTTTCTGTGATTAGTGTTTATAATGCTTTAAAAGTTGATTAGGACAAAGAATATTAGGGAGCGTTTTTCCCTTGTAGCAGAATGAGCAGACAAAAATAATTATTTTTACTGCATTGATCTTCTAGCCATTGCTCAACTGCAAATTGTGTCATATAATCTAGCAGCATATAATGCAGACATGACAAAATAATTAGTGGCTTTGTCCTAATTTTTAATTTTTTACGTATATAAAAAACAAAAATCAAATTAAAGAATCGGTAGAAGATTAAATTAAAAATGTATCATTAGAGTAATATTTTAACTGGATGATTGCCTGTGATGCTTTGAATAATGTTTTAGCTATCGTGGCTCTATACTGCTCATAGGAAGAAAAATTACAGTGAATCTGCTTTTTGAAAACTAATCCTTCCTCTCTTATTTAGTCAATTGGTGAGATCAGTTTCTATAAGAATATGGTTCAGTTTAACAACAAAATTTGGTGGATGGATTATATAGAGGAATCCAAAGGATAACAGTAAATGAAAGTATAGTTAAAACCCACTACACAAACCAAACTGATACTCCTTTACTAATGTCTGAAATCTGAAAAAATGTGCAGATTAATCATTGCTTAATGCCTGTTTACCAGCAGCATTACTCACAACAAATTGCATACCAATTTAAAATCTAATGCAAATGTTTATCTGCAGTGTTCATTTCTAGGACTGCAACTTATTCCATCATTGATTTCACAATGAACTTAACAGCCATGAGCTTCATTTTATTACCAGTAAAATGGGAATTATTCTGCATATTTAGGAGGCATCTCTTATACTAGTTGGCTTTTGCATGCACTTTTTTTATTTTCCCTGGTAACACGAATGGTCAAAATCTTTATCAGGTCACATAAACCTTCGGGTCTTGGCACACCATGCTAGTCCTGTGTGTCCCTATTAATTACCAAAACATATACCCAAGAGGTAGCCTGCAAAACAACAACAGGATGCTCATTTAAAACAGAAAGGCCAGCAGCCAATACTGGCCCCATTTGACCTCAGTAGCTCTGTGTATTTTTACATTATGCTCTTTCACAGCTCCTCACAAAGTTTACCCAGCTGAAGTGGGAGCGTGGTGTTCGGGGCTGTACACTCTGCTTTACCAGTGTAATGAATCTGACCCACTTAGCTAAATTGCATTTGTACCCTGATTGAATGCTTTGGTGCCACACTCGTGCTCAGAACACTCTCACCACAAAACCTACTTGGGTGATGAGTCTTGTTTACTACCCATTTTGGCATTACACTGTCACTTAGAACCTTTGCTGTTTTCAGAAAATCCCTGTGGATCTTCAATGCACTTTAAATTCAGGGGTTTTTTCTACTGATATATCTATATATGAATGTAAGAACAAACTTTTGGCTTTCTTCACCTGTAATTTGGAAAGAATAAAGTTAACTGACTGTAATACTTTAAACAGCACATAAATTAGAATTGCAAAAAAAGCTTCTTGGCTTATGAATGATCCATGTAACTGATTTTTTTCCCCCTATTCTTATTAGTATAGAGCATATTGTCAGAACTTAACTTATAATAAATAACGGATAATTAAAGTATGCTCACTCATAGCAAGGCTGAATTTGACCCTGTATTTATGAACTGACAAGTCATCTAGGCAGCTACTGTGCCTCAGGTGGTGCTATTGTATTCCTAATCATACTTACTGTCAATTAAAAAAAAAGAAAAAGTAGAAGTTGCTAACATAATTATTACAATGAAATGAAAATTCGTTCCCACAATAGTATTGAAACAGCTAAAAGGTCACAAACTGTCTTTCATTAAGAGTCTTTTAAAATATGATTTTTAAAGCACAATGAACATAAATATCCATTTTGTTCTTGAACAAACTCCCAGATCACTGGAAAGGTGTTGTAATGAGATACTGTTTTAGTGTAATATATTTCTTCAAAGCAATAGGCAGTAGTTACTCCCATCTGTCCCTGTACTGGGGACTCTTACATCTGCAGTTTTTTCACAGAAAAGGTGGATTTTAGAAGTGTCTAAGGAGTCAATAATGAGGTATCCAAATTCTTCTTATTGTGTCTAATTTTGCATTTTTCTAAAATGATGTGAGTTATGTATTCTTCTAGTATTTCAAACATGCCATAACATGATTCTTAATTTATTTTTTTTAATCCTGAAAGCCATTACATTTGTCTTTAATCATTTGAGAGCTCAAGCACAACAAGGAAGCATACAGTTAGGGGAAGCAAGAATGGGTAATCTGGGAAGAATACAGAAACACTGTCAAAGCGCTGACAGACTGAGTTAGGGCAACTAAAACAAACAGAATTTAATCTGACCAGGGATGACAAAGACAAGTAGGAGGAGTTCTGTAAGTACACAGGACAAAAAGGTGATTGGGGAAAATGACTGGGGAAAATGGGGTCCCGTTTTTGAGTAAGGCAGGAGAGCTGATGGCAGAGGACATGGGAAATGCTGAGGTACTGAGCATCAGCTTTGCCTCAGTCTTTATCAACAAGATGGGCCTTCAGGAATCCCAAGTCCCAAAAAACAAGGGGAGTAGCTATAGCAAGGAAGATGCACCATTGGTGTGAGGAACAGGGAGAACTTCAGCTGAAGTTCTGAAACTGAACATTCACAGTCCCATGAACCCCAGTGGGACATTCCCACTGGAGTCGAGGGAGCTGGCAGATGTCACTGCAGGGCCCCTCATATCCATCTGCAATCAGACATGGTGACAGGGATTAGTACCCAAAGCCTGGAGAAAAGTGAATGTCACTCCTGTTTTTAGGAAGTGCTAAAAGGAGCTCCCTAACCCTAAAGGCTGGTTAGCCTCCCCTCAGTCCCTGGGAAGGTGTTGGAGCAGCTAATCCTGAATCATGTCAGATTTCCAGGAAATTCATCAGGACAAGTCAGGATGGTTTCAGCAACGGTCATGACAGGGCAGAGTGTACCTTCAGCATGTTTGCTGATGGCACAAAACTGGGACAAGTAGCTGATTTCAATAATGATTACTCAGGCAGCAACCTAGTCAATTCTATTTGTTTATCTTAAAATAAGACAACTAGACTGAGCACAGCAATTACAGTTATGGGTAACAATATAGCTTCAGGAAAATAGAGATCATGAGCTGGTAGCTTTGTCACAAAAGTATAGAGGAAATATTTAATGTTTTCTTCTGTCCCCAAATCCTTATCTAATAATGTATTTTCTCCTGTGCAACTGAAACATATTTAAAATTTTGGTTATGTATATCACTGCAGGTGATGCATATTTTAAAGAATGAGAGCCAAATTTACTATTGGTTCAGGTCCTGCGTTTTCAAAAGACGTGGTATGGACAAATTAGATCTATCCCTTTCTGTGCTGCACTCAATGCTGGCATTGCATCTGAAGCACTTCTATTTACAACTGTGCTGCTGCTCATGCAGCAGCTGTAACATTCAAGGTCGTGACTCATAACAGAGAAGATCAAATTTCCCATCAAATCCTTTACCAGTGTCTGCCAGTAAGCCCCATTACTTGTTTTAGTTTTTTAGATGCTCTCTTTCTTTCTAAGCACAAAGGAAATATACCTCTGTCCTTTTCAGGCCTTTCTTCTTTCTGCTTCCTCTGAGATCTCTCAGACTTCACATAGCTGATGATATCTTTCTCAGACTAGCAGACACATATCTCTTAGTAAAACTGCCAGCAGCAAATGCCAACTATTTTCTTTTATCAATACTAAGATGGTCCCTAACAGCTTGGTTTAGTTTCTTGGTTTTTAGCTGTAGTTGAGAGCTGTAGCAGTTAATGATAATGTTTGTCTAGTACTGTTCATCTACCTGCACCTAGCAGGATCCAAAAGTGTTTTATCTGATCAACAGAACGTGTAGAGGGAGCTGTGTGCCTACTACTGACAGAGAAGACTGAAACTAAATAAAAGTGAGAAAGAATTCACATAGGCACCTCGTACCTTCCTCTCTTTTGATAGCTGGGAGGTGATACTGTGGATCACGGCTATCCAAGGCTCCCAAGAGCGTCTCATGCAACCATTATGTATCATTATAGCATCTCTTCATCATTACTGAAGGAACAAAAGCCAGTTAGGGGGAGGGAATGTGAGGCTGAAAAGAAAAGGGAAAGAAATGGATAGTGTCAAGAGAAAATTTCAGTAGAAGAATAGTGGGTATCTTGCTTTTGGCAGTGGAAAACCTGACACTGTTATTCCACCTTTAGGCTGGTGTCTAAAATTCAAGAGAATTCAAGTTTATCAAAGAATATTGTCAGTTGGAAAGGACCCACAAGATCATCAAAGTCCAATTCCTGGCCCTGCATAGCACCATGCCCAAAATTCACACCACGTGCCTGAGGGCATTGTCCAAATTCTCCTGGAATTGTCAGGCTTGGTGCTATGGCCACTTTCCTGGGGAGCTGTTCCAGTGCCTGAAGACCCTCTGGGTGAAGAACCTTTTTCTAATATCCAACCTAAAACTGCCCTGACACAACTTCAGGCCATTCCCTCAGTTTTGTCACTGGTCACCACAGAGAAGAGATCGGTGTCTGTCTGTCCTTCCCCTCAGAAGGAAGTTGTAACTGCAGTGAGGTGTCTGCTCAGTCTTCTTTTCTTCAGGCTGAACAGACCAAGTGACCTCAGCCACTCCTCATGTGGCTTTGGCTCAAGGCTCTCCAGCATTCTTGCAGCCTTCCTCTGGATGTTGTCTAATAGCTTTTTTCTTCCTTATATTACAGTTACCAAATTATCAATAAATATTCTAGTGATAATGACAAAAAATGTCTGACTTTTAAAAATTATAATTATTTTTATTTATGAATTTGGCACAAAAAGAGAAGCACTTTATTAATAGTTATAGGTATTAGTAAGTGATATTAGTTACAGTCAGAAAGTCAGGAACATGTAGAAGCAAGACACTAGGTATGCAAAATGCCATTTAAAAGGAGCAAGAATCTATGACAAATGCAGTGATAGGAACAGAAGAAATATAAAATTCAAGTCCAAAGTCTTTTGGGTACATAAGGGAAAAGTAATCCACACTACAATTTAGAAGCTCACCTATTACTGCTGTGAGAGAAGAAAGGTTATTGGGTGGATAGAATGATTATGGGCCATTAACATAATGCATCCCTGGAGAGATAAAATCATCTCTTAGGCTACATCTGAGGAAGGGTTTCCAAGAGCAATGTGATTGCACGAGGCACTGTTGAGACCACTCCTGTGAAGGCTCACCAGTGCCACAAAGGAAAGTTGAAACAGGACTGAAACTTTGCACCACCTGTCCAAGAGGACTTTAAAGAGAGCATAGGGGCTCCTCAGTGAGGAAAAATAATATCACTTATTTTATTTTGCCTAAAATAACTATTTTGCTTCACTCAAAGGAGTCTGAAAATTATGTGCTTTGGAAATGGAGATGGGGGAAACACCTAGGAGAAAGAAAATATTTACATAAAATAGAACCAAATTAGATATGAATAAATTCAGGCTCTGAATTAGAAAAAAAAATTCTGAAAGCATAGCATGCAAAGAGAAGTTTAAGATCAAACAAAAACACTTCTGAAAGGATAATATCATGTAGCCATTGACCTTAGCAGAGCCTGAATTCAGTAGTTCAGGTTTTCATTCCCAAGAGTCATTTCCAATACTGATGTTATGGAAATACAAGCTGATCACCAGGAGACACAGAGACAAAGCACAAGGAAATTATCAAAAAGTTACAAGTGGCCACATGTCAAAACCAGAAATCCTCTATGCCCCTGACCTTTGCCTGCAGCAAATGCAAAGTTTCTTGACAAGGAAAGCCTTGTTTTGTTGCTGTGCAAGCCACAAACCATTTCACCAGATATGACCATACCTCCCAAAAGTCAATGCAGTCACAGACCCAAAGTACTCACTTTGGAACTGCCTACCTTTTTTCTGTCAAATTATGAGGGCTCTTTTATGTAATTTTTGGGTTTTACTTAGGAGTATAATAGGTTGGGAATTTTTAATGGCTAAAATTAAATAGTCAAAAAGAAATATTTTAAAATAGCAGTACTATCAATAATAAGAACAATAATTCTGTTGAGTCAATGTAGATTTGGTGGAATTGGCAGGTATTTTCCAGTCTGAATGATGTTTAGAAATAGATGTTGGCTCTGAGAAAACTGTCATGGGACTGCAAAATTTTCATTACCATCTCTAATTTACCTTGATCTGAAGTGACCATTGAAGTACCTAATGGGAAAACTAACATTTAGCATCCTGCTTGCTATAATATAAAGCAATACAGAAATCCCAGGGCAGGTTTAAACAAGCCATACATTTACAGTTATTTCTCTCAGAACCAAAAGCCCCCAAAACTCAACAACATAAAGCTGTGGGGTTTTTAACCTGAATTAGCATCTCTGATGTTGTTCACAGTGTGACACCAATGTTTTCTCTGTTTTTTTCTGAGGGAGTGAGATGAGACAGGGATAAGCAGTGAGGCTTAGGGGATGAACAAGCAAACACTGATGCCAAAACAAATACTTGTGAAACTAGAATCTCAGACTTACTCTGAAATTATTGTTTCTTTCCACTGCTGCTTACCAATCCCTTTAGCTTTTTTATCTGTTTCCATCTTATTTGCTTGAAAGTGTTCCTCAGCAGGGCTGAGTCATATGCAATATTTATAAGAACCTCTCTTCTTTAAAGACAAAATTTTGTTTCCATTAAGGGGAAAAAAATATGAGCTGGGAATACTTGTGACCATGAAGAGTTGTTATTTCTGAAAAATACTTCTTTCCTTGAATAAGACAATCAATTATTATGAAACAAAATATCTGTCTGTGATTTAATTTGTTAGCAGGTTAAATGAAAGAATGTGTATGCCCATCTAATGTTTTCTCAGGGTGTAAATACACATGGGTCACTTGCAATTGTTCTTGAGACTTTAGAAACTTATAGTCAATACTTTTTTTCCAGTCTGTGGATTTTATTTAATGAATTGAAACCATTTTAGACGAGGTAATGTTAGTCTCAAGACAGATAATTCTTTTACTTTAACCAGCATGAGGAAAAAAAAAGAAAGGCAAACGTTAACTCTCAAGTCCATCTCTATTTTGCACACTTCAAAATGATGGTAGACTGAATTTCTTGATACTTTATCAAATTTAAAGATTAAATGTGAAACCTGAGTTCTCTGTAGGTGTAGAATTATTGTTGCCTTGCAAGGTACTCTTGTTTCTTGCTGAGCATAATGTAATTTCAGAATAGCAAAGGATTGTTGATTTACAAGCTAAATAATTATTTTATTCGGGTCTGTATTTAACAAAACACAAGCTTGAGTGATTACATTCTTCCTACTTAATTTTCCCCTGCATTTATAGTAATAAGGAATTTGAAGCTGATCTTGCTCATTCAAGTGTTCATCAACATAGCAGTGACTACATCTGCCCATGGAGTTAGGGAAAAGAATATTTTTTAAGGATATTTTATAAAGGTCTTTTTTTCTTCTTTTTTTTGAATATTTTTCTGATATGTGGGTGCATTTGAAAGACAGGTGATTCACTCCTGGTTTTAATTGTTCTGGTGAGGGAAGGACACCTTCACTGTTGCTATCACCAACACGACTTTCAGTTACTGTAAACAGATAAATACATGAAAATTAAATTATCTTTTAAGTGCAGTTTCAGAAAAAAAAGCTGATAACTATAATAGGAAAATGTTACTTTAAGTCTGTTATAGCTGCCTGAAATGCCTTACTTTCTATTTCCTTAAATAATTCAGAGATGCAGTTGCCTCTACTATTGTGCTGTGTATCCAAGTGCAGTTAACAGTTGTCACAACCTACCTTAAAGCTATTGAGATCATTTCCAAAGACATGGGGTGAAGCACAGTTCAAAGAAAGCTGCTCTGACTTATTCCCTTTTCCCTTACCTTTAGCTCAGCTGTGAGTAAATGTGACTTGACTTAGAGAGAAGGGAACAAATTGTCTGATGGTCTTTCCTTGTGGGGGACACAAAGATCGATCTGTGAGAGTTCAAATCTTATGATTTTTTTTTTTTTTTTAGACCTTAATGCAGTCTTGTTTTACTTGTCTGGCTGAGCACAGTGCACTGACAATCCATTTTCTCCTTATAATAGAGCTAATGGCAACTGGAAATGACAACTTCAAAGTTAAGTTAGTGTAACATTGTGTCACTTTTTGTGAGAACAATGTTAATTAACACATCACTTTGCTCCATGCTAGAAAAATACTGTTATTAATTTCATTAAAACCTCAATCCATGATGTTAGCTAAGTACAAAAGGTGTGTCCTTTTTGGTACTGATTATTTAACAAAAGATTAAGTGGAAAAGAGGAGTTCTTTATATTTTTTGTTAAAATTCTTGGAAACTGACCTGGATTTTGACTGTAAGATTCATTAATATTCATTTGTATATAATTGCCTTAATTTTAGTGATAATGACTTCAGTTACCAACTGTGTGATTGATGGGACTTGTGTCTTCTCTCTGAAGGAGATGAGCTAAATAAAAAAGTAGAAACTTGCCATTCATGCATGATATTTTTAGCTGCCTTTAATTACAAGCTAGCTAAATAAGCATGCAAACCTTGCTATGATTGATAGGATCTCTATGCTGTAGTGATTATTTTACTTGAAGTTAGAAGGTGCTTGAATCAACTGAGTTCTAAAATTAACTGGAATCTCTCTTTCAAAGAAGCCTCAAGTCTTACTGAAATTAGCAATGAAGAAATGCTTAAACACTTTGGCTGTTCTAAGTGCATATACACACCCTCTCTCTCTCATTTAGACAATAATCTTCATAGTCATCTGCAAAGGCACACCTAGATGGGCGTTGAACATCCCAACTAGATATGAACCAATTATCCTTCAGAGCAAAGAAATCCCTGTGTTTTCAAAACAGTCTCATTCTTCCCCAGAATGGAACATGACCTTCTAAGATTCTAGCAATGCAATTCTATTTGTTGTCATGCCAGGCAGTCAATATCTCTGCTTTGGCATTGTCCCATGTTTCAGAGCAATACTCAACAGAGAAGACTAAACCTCATAACACTCCTTTTGCATCTTCTGTTATCAGTTATATCTTCCCTAGAGCAAGTGCTTAGAAGAACCAAATTAGCAGAGTTTGCTGCTGCTTATTTCAGTGCCCTGGCAAAAAACTATTTGTCATTTAGAAAAGAGGAAAAAATAAAATAAAAAACCAATATATTTTCTTATACACTCTCCACCATGCTTCTGAGGGAAGTGTTGAAATTAATTTCATTATATTACTCACATATGGAATGAATGTATGATGGTCTTGTTATCATTTGTTAGGCACAGTCTTTGTGCAGAAGGTGACTTTTAAAGCACACTGAAAGAGTGTGCTGTATCGTAAAAACTGAAATAATCTCTCAGAATAGTGATTTTTTTTTAGTGAGATTATTTTCTTGGTGATCAGGACAATTTCTCATTATTCATTTGTCATTTAAAAACATATCATACTGTTCATAAAGTCCAAAAAAAAAATTATGTTGAGAGTGGTGCTAGAGAGGGGATTAGAACTTCAAAAGAGTGATTTCTTAATCTAGAATGACCTACATTTTCCTTCACTTACTTTAGGGAAACTATTCCCAAATAGTGTTATTTAATACCTTTTTTAAAATTATATTTCTCAGTGATTCTATGAACAGCTCCTCCTGTGAGTTACTTGACTGACTCTGTGGTTGCTGGAAGAAAATTCAGGAAACCCCTTTGTACATGCACTATGGGTGTGTCTTAAACCAAATTTCTCATGCTGTGCTCTAGCTCTTTCTCTGGATGTGTTCAGGATCAGCATAAGGAGGATGATTGCAGCCTACTTCTGTCCACAGCATGGATTTCTGCCAAAATTTTTGAAATTAAAAGCAACCACCCATAGACTGGAGTAAACCCGTGGTCTAATGAGTGGTACAGGGGAACATTGCAACATTATATTTTCTGACCAGCAAAACCATGTTGATGAAAACACTACAGAGGCACTGCACAGTAGGGAAAAGGCAAAACATCCTTGTTTACCTTCTCTGAATGGAAGAACTGACTATATTGTATCAAAATGGTGAGAATTGATTGATGTACTGGGCACAGAGTACACAGGCTGTACTGTGCAGCTTCCCCTACGCCACTTGCTTTGTACTGATTGCTGTGTTCTAGTTGTTATTATTATAATGTAATGATAATCCTCCACTTTTTTAAAATTTAAATAAAGACAAAATAAATGGGTTTAAGCAGCTCACAAGCTATTTGTTGTTTTATCCTTAAAATATTTATTTATGTTTTAATTTATTAAACAATTAAATAAAATATTACATTACTAATAGCCACAAAGACAAGAACAATTAACAATGAAGTCTGTTTACAAGCTGATTTATCTCAGTAAATACCAGCTTGATATTCAACTGCAAATGCAGTTATGGCATTTTCAATTCTCTTCATTGTTGCTTTACCTATCACTTGCCTCTACAATTTCAGGTGTATTCAACAGCGGTCAATGGAACTCTGTCAATTTATTTCAGCAGCACATCTTGCCCTAAATAGCTAATGCTGACTCATGACATATCTCAGTCATTTGAAAGACAGAGAATCAGCTCTCAATGAAACTTGAAACCAAATGGCACAAACATTTTATGCTTCTTGGGTAGTGGCCCTCAGTATTGAAGTGTCAGGGTCTGAGAAGGTACATAAAGGAAAGTTTCTGAGAGTGTCTGGAGAGTTCCTGAACAGTCCCAAATTCTCCTGAGGCTATCAAGCTGAGAACCTTCTGTCATACTATTGTTAACATTTATTTTATTTGGGAAAAATAAGACAAAACATCTAATCTTAGAGTGAGAAAAGTCTATGTATATGAGCATGAAGAGATTTCAAAAGTCCATCTGAACACAATTAATTTACTTTCCTCTCTGGACCATATTTAACCAACTATCATAAGTACATATAAGAATTAATATTTAATGGAAGATTTAAATGGCTAAACTGAAAACCCACCTGATCTATTTATATCACTGGCTCATGTCCAGCCTCTCATCCACCAGCAGCCCCAATTACTTCTTGTCAATGCTGCTCTTGATCTCCTCATCCCCCAGCCTGGATTGGTACTGTTACCCTAATCCAGGTGCAGCATCTTGCACTTGGCTTTATTAAACCTCCTGAAATTCCCCATGGTCATATATTTTATTAATCTTTTGTTGATTATGACGCTCTAACACTATAAATGAATGAATCTCCATTAATAAAAGATGCTAAATGAGTGTCCTTCAGTCTGAAGGTGTCTAAGATCAGTACATGTAGGCAACTTCAGGAAATTTTTCCATGAGTTTCTCCAAAAAGTTCATTGACTTGACTAAGATAACAGCTTCTAAAGATAAGATGGTGCTGGATAGGATAACACACTGTGGAAGTTGTGTTTCCTTCACATTGTGAAGGGAAAAAATAGTGTAATCTCTGGGTGTTCAAGTTTTACATTGTGCCTAGTCTACCTTTTCTACAGACACAGCTGCGAGGTCTGAACTCATGACGGCATCCTGATCTTTAAGTCATGGATTTCATACCTGGGCAGATCTTTCTCTTGAAAACACATAAACAAGGTACACAGTCTACTACTGACAGCAAGAGGATCAAAAGTGCTCTAGTAAATCATGAAACCAAGAAGAAGGAAACCACAGAAAGTAGGTAGTGCCTGCAATAGAAGGAAATTTTTCCTGCATATTACATGCCAGGCATTTTCACAGACTCACAGAGGGGATGAGAAGGTAAGGGACACTTAGAGGTTGTGTTGTCCAAACCACCCCATCAAAAAGAGAATCATCTAAAGCGAGTCACTCAGAAATGGACCTAGCTGGGTTTTGAATATCTGAAAGAGTAGATGGAGAAGGCCCCAGATCTCTGGGCTGTCTGTTCCAGTGCTTAAGCACTCTTACAGTAAGAAGTGTTTGCTTGTGTCTGCAGGCCATTGCATGTTTCCACAAAGAAACATATCTTTAATTTTTTTCTCATTTCCTGTAGCTTCATTTGACAAACCCAAGTTGTCATACTGAAAAAGTGAGTAGTAATTTCCTACTGTCCGTTCATGATACTCATCTTTCAGACAGACCCTCACCCACCATACCCCCAAAGTAATTTATTTTCCAGGATCATTATATCTGCACTACTTAACTGTTTCTCTAGAGAAAATATTCCACAAAGTTGTGATAATTTATTTTTTCTTTATACTTTCCCACTCCTGTCATATTTTTTGCATACCCCCAAGATATGGACAAATAATAAATATATACAGTGGAACTTTTTTTTAATATATAAATTTATTAATAAGTACAGTAATTGTACTTTCAAATGCTTCCAAAAGTGGTCAGACAACCACATTCTATTCTTAAATCAAGCCGTAAATCTGGAAGCAGTTGCACATTGATTTAAAACTTTAATCTACAAGATTTTACTCAAATGAAATAAGTTAAATAAGATTATAATACACCAGGATGTATCAGCAAGAATATTTTATATATTTTTCTATTATTTTTCACAATATTTCGGTTTCTCCCTCTGTCCTCATATAAGAGCAGAATGCACAATAAAGGGCAATTCCTCAGTAAGTTTTTGTATTGTTTTAGTGACTATAGTCCCTGAAAAAGGTTTTTTGCTGACTGAAGAATATGTATCCATGAAACAGTTAAAACCCATAACCCCTTGTCTTGTCACAGCTTTTCCACTGCTAAGAGCAAGGCAAACCCCACAGGCCTCAAATTTTATGTTCATCTTTATATATGACAATGGGTGAACTGAGGAACATGTTTCATATCTTCTTACCCTCTGATCTTTGATCTCTTTCTTTTTAAAGTGTCATGCAAATGATTAAGATCTAAGAGAAAAAGCAGTAATTGGACAGAAAGCAAATGTCCATCAAAGTGGAGAGGGAATGTATTCTATATTTTTCAGCTAATGAAAACAGCCTTCATATCACAGGACTGTAGCATTATGTTTCTAGAACTCTCTTCTTCTCAAAGCAAACCTGCCTGAGGTGCTTGGTTAATTATTCTGCTGGTTCAGAAAGCCTGCGGAGAGCACAGGTACTTGTGTACTCATTCATCTCTAATGATTAGATTCAGAGTTGGATGCTAGCTGATTCTACTTGTGTACAAATGTCTCCAAACAGATTTGAGCCTTAACACAGGAAAAAAGCTGTCAACCATATGCAAATCAGCAGACCAGGAGAGTAAAAAGACCAAAACTGGCAACACCACTACATGAAGGGCAAGACTTAATTGAGCACCCACACTGGAATTCTGCAGATAAATTTATGGATGCTCTAGGAAAATCGAAAAGGAGGAAAGCAGACTGCAGTTGGCTGCATAATGCCACAAATACCCTTAAACTTTGAGACCTAGATGCTAAAGCTCCATTCTGCAACAAAAAACTTGCATGATAGAAAGGGGATGCCTTGCTGTGGGGGGACGCTCTGTGTGTCAGTGGGGAAGTTTTGCCAGTCACCATTGTAAATACTGCAGATAAGGATGCAACTGTGCAGTTCCATATATGCTTTTGTAATCACTATGAGCCTATCAGTCACATTCCTTCTTCCAGAGACTAAATAACTGGAAAAAAAATCTGAAACAGAATAAAATCATAGGTCCTCGTTCATACTTCTTCGTATTTTGAAACTTAACTGTTACTTGACCTATTAGATAACCATTAACAAAATTCTCCTTATGGTCTAGGGAAAAAGGGGAAAAACTGAAGGGGTCAGTTCAGACCTGGATCAACCTCCATAGAGGCTTTCTCCTTGGAGCTGTAGGAGGTACAAAGTAACAGTGGTAACGTGACAATTCATCCTGGTTTGCCTGCCTCAATGTCTAAAATAAATAGAGATGCATGCAGAATAGAGCTTACAATTTCAAGAGAGCATCTGCACTCATTTCTTTCTTCAGAATGAATCAACATTTCTTTATTTTCTCACTGAGAAGATTATTGAAGTTATTAAGCTTTTTATTTTATTTTTTTCAGACAGATAATCAGGCGCTGTACCTAAATCCATCAGCAAAAGGAACAGGTTTTAAGAATAAGGCACAACAGCAACACTACTGCTTAATGTGAATTGTAATTGTAGAATTAAGTAGATAACAGCAGCATATGAGAATAACATAGGATTTATTTCTGTTGTATTATAAAGCTAAAGAATTCCATCTGATGAAGTACAAATAGTTGGTAATTTTGGTCTTAAATTCTTCAGTAAAATTGAGAAAGCACTGTCTCCCAGGTTGTAAATATATATAAAACTTAATCCAATCCAGAGGAATCATGCATCAACTTAGATTTTTTTTTTTCCATATTGGAAAACCAGATAACAAACAAATTTTCCACTGTACCTGTAAAGTCAGACCATTACATTATGATCATATGCACATTTTAATGGAAAATTCCTATAGGAACTATTGAATTCTGTCCTGAAATTTGTGTGCCAATATAAATTTTGCAGGGGAAAATATAATGCTAATAATATAAAAGAAAAATTAAAGTTTAAAATGTTATTAAATTCCAGGTTCAAAACACTTCTGAAAAATGAAGCCAAACACAAACACTCCACGAATGGAGCCAGAGGTCTTTGGCCATGCCATCAATATCTCTGTGTCTGTTAGTACTTGCTAAACTACAAAGAAACAGATAAGGACAATTGGAGAAATAGGTGATATAACCATGCACTTTTTCCTCTTCATGAATACACACAGGTGATTTCACCTGAAATATTTTGAGTTGTGCTTGGATGCAATTGTCACCATAACACTTTCAAAAAATAAAATGTCAGTTTAGACCATATGGAAATAAATAACTAGTTTTTATATAAGCAGGTACATAGGTATATGGAATTTTATGAAGGGAAAGATATTTTCTAAGAGCTCTGCCTTGAATAGCTTTATGGAAAGTTGCTGTATATTGGTGTAGTTATACTGTTTCACGTCTTATGAGAACCTGTTATTCTGTTCTATTCTATTCTAATGTATACATGAGAAAAGCGTACAAATCAACATTTGCTGTCTTCAGAGATAGCCTGAAGCCACAGGAAAAATGCTACCACCTGCCAAGATCAGATTTCTTATCACAGATTTTCATAGTATAAAAATAACTATATAAATTAATGTATATTTCTCACTGAACCAGAAGCAAAAGAACAATTTTATCATCTGCCAGTGTGAAGAAAATCTCTTCTCCCCTGGACCATGACCTCAGCCCAGGCACCACTGTAGCGTGCCCTTTGATGAGTGAGACTCCAAATGCAAAGTGCTGGAGGCTGTGTTGATGAGGATTGCACTCTGTAACTTATTTATGAGACATATTTTGTATGTAGTAAAGGGCAAAAAATAACGAAATGTAATGCTGTTATGTTTCATTCATTTATATAGTTTTTCATAGACTCTGGAAAAACTTTCAAGCAAAGGCTAAAACTCACATCTGAGCAATGAGGCATTGAAAACAGTCAAAGCTGCAAACCAGGACAACATTTAGCAGCACTGTTGCAAAGTGAAAAAAAACCCAAAAAGATATTACTTCTTCTTTCCATCTTTAACCCTGTCACACTAAAACATCACAAGTACTAATGAGAGCTGCAGGTGAAGGCAGGGAATAGGAAAAGCATTCTCATCTGTTTCTCTTGTAAGCCTGCTGGCCAATTTCAAAGTCACCTCCCATTGTGTCTCTTTTCTGCATTTTTGATTTTGGGCACAGTGACACTAACATAATTTTCAAGATACTTTGAAATCTTTCAATGAAAACTACATCATTAGAGATATAGTTATTTTTTAGTGTTTTATTCCTTTCTAGTACTCTAGATTTTCCATCATCCAGGGTATCACAGACCACATTTTACATACTTTAACTCCACTTAATATCATTTGACTCTGGAGATTCTTCTTGTAACAAATGAGCTGATTGGATAAAGATATTTTTAGCACAAAAAATCTTAGCAAATAATGAGGGAAAAATTCTATATTGCTATATATATAATATATATGTGTTATCTATATACCATATATATATGCTATATATAGCACAAATAGAAACATATATATTTGTATTTATGCATAGATAAGTAAAGATATATATAAATATATATAACATATTTTTACATATATTTGAAGATCATTTTAATTGATGAGGTAAACATCAAAATCTTTTTATGAACATAAAATATTGTTCGTTAAATTTTGATTTGGTTGTTAGGCCATAGTGTATAAAAATCCAAAAATAACACTGTAACAAAGTAAAATGAAATCCTCATCTGGTTTGCATGGAAATTTTTTTTTAAAATACTCCACTACTTGACTTTTTTCTTCAAATAACTTAATATCATAATTTTCTAGAAATGTAAAAAGTTTGATACCTTTCTTCCAACAAAGTTACAACACACTTTTTCTCAAATCCAAATCAAATTTCTAAAGATGCAAAATCTTTAGATTTCTTTTATGTTAATCTTCTCCTCTGATTTTGGCTTCAATAAATTAAGGAGACAAATGTGAATAATAAAATGGGAAGAAACAGTTTTATATTGTAAATCCAATTGTAGACAACAGTAACAAGAAAGAAAATATCAGGTCCTAATGTTGGAGTATTCAGGTATCACACCTAATATTGGAGCATTCATAATCAGCTGAACTAAAGTTGGAACATCAAACCTTCCAGTAAGCTTCAGGATGAAGTCTCCAGTAAGTTCCATCAGTCATTTGTGCCCTGGGACCATGAGATAAACCAGGGCAGGTTGTCACCTCTGATGTGAGGTTCAGGGCGTGTGGAGGAATTCTTTGCACTGGCTTTTGTTTTTCATTTCACATCCTGATGAATGTTACATCCTCTGACCGTCTTTGTCTCAATGCAGGGTTCACAAAAGCCACCTCTTAAAGCTTTACATGGGCTACATTCAGAGTTGTGAAATAGCTGTAGAAAATATAACAGATATAGGGCACAGACAGGCAAAATCTGCAATATTGCTTCTCACTGTCTCAGACACAATGGCTGCAGATGAGCAAAAAGCTCAAAGTGCAAATTAATGCAGTGATATCTTCTGTAACAACCATGTTAAAAACATCAGTGCTGGAGTTCTTGTTCTCATTTTAATAGCATAATATTCTATGCAGGAGAACTGTATCTTTTTAGTGGCCATAATCACATTGATTCCTACATTTTTTTTAACCATACAGTTAAAAATTATTTTCATTTCAGTGACAGAATGACTATAAAATACCATATTGGAGGTGATTGTGAGAATTAATTTGTGTAGGTTAACATTTGTGCTTCCACATACATATGTGCTAGGATCAGCCCTACAGTTTACATTTTTCTTTGTTTCAAATCATCAAAATCACACTGATAACAGCCCAACTGATTCCAGTATTTTGTAGAATGTGACTATTGTGGCAAGATGTCTGTTCTACAACATCCACGCAAATGTACAAAAATGTGGAATTTATTTAAAATCCCAGGATATAATCACAATACTGGAAAATTCAGGGATGAAAAAAGGGGAAGTTGTAGGAGATACATGGATTTGAATAAGCAGACAATTCAATAACTCAAGAGAAACACTTGAATTGTTTGTATTGCTCTTATGGAATACATGATTCAGACTGCATTCAAAAAGGAAAAAAAGAAACCAATCCACGGAACTAATAGAAACTCTGCTTCTGAACTACTCTTTGTTCTTGTGACTGTAATTGAAGTTTCCTTCTCCTTCTCTTTTCTGTTCCTTTTCTTATTTGTCTCCCTGTGATTTCCACCCACTTAGCAAGGTCATGACATGTGGCTTACAGCAGGACTGGAAATTAGACTCAGGCTTTGAAGAATCAGACTGAACAAGATACTCAGAGAGGCTAAAAGACCTTTTTATCCTACTGTTTCCTTAAAGGGTATTCTTTAAATTTGCTCTCGGTAGATTTCACAGTATGCAGAGAAAATTAGCTGCTTTCCATGATCATCCATAAAAGAAAACAGGAGGAAAGATGTCTAATCTTGTGTGAGAAAACAGAAAACTTTTGCAAAATGTGACATAGGGCTTGTTCAGAAGAAAAATGTATGAAATAATTTAAAAACTAAAACCTGAGGAAGGGTAAATCAAGCAGGTTTTTTTTGAAAGAATGCAGTAACTTTATATAATGCAATGAAAATGCTCTTTCTGTTTCAGAGCAGTTCAGCATAGAGGCAAAGGGAATTTCATCATTTGAAGACATCACCAGCATTCAGGAATGTGAAACTAACCACAGATCTGCAGCCTCTGTCTAATCTACAAGTTCCATCGTCTCAGGTCTCAATATTTTCATCAGTCTCATCGTGTGTCTGAATAAAATTGAGCAACAAGGCTACCAGAAGGTAACTGGAACAAGATATAGTCTATAAAGAGGGCTGGGAAAGACAAAGAGAAAAGGGAGTGTATAGAGCAGATATTATAGCAGTCACGTAGGGGAATTTCCCATTAATTTTTAATCCTAAACCCTCCCTGGTTTCCATAAATCCTGCCTTTTAAAAATTAGCACGTATGCTTTTCTGTAGAGTCCAACAAGAAAAACAAGTACTTGTCCCTTTTCCTAAGTTAAAGATTGTCAAAATTGGGAAAAGATGGGGCAGAAATGGTCTTCACAAATCAGATTGAATAACAATCAATAGAAAGAGAATTTTTTAATAACTGCAATGAGAAAGCTTTGCCAAGCAATAAGAAGGAATATTCCACATTTTAAGCATTGCTCTAGAGCTCAGTGAAAGGGCTTCTGCAGTCCTTTACATTAGATGGTTAACTTATCTGGCTTAGAACATTTACACATTTCTTATCACTATTCCCTTCATAAATACCATTTTTTTCTTGTTTTCTAGATAACCTTTGATTCAAGAGTTCTTTAGATAGTTAACTTTTTGTATAGTAATTCAGCAGAAGTTGCTTATCACCTTAATACAAGAGACCCCTCAGCTGAAAATTAATTTGAAGGAGATTGCCAGCTTCTTTTTTCCTGTTCACCTGTTTGTAAATGATAAAGCAAATAAACATTTCTTGAAATACCTGTGTCTAGCACTTAGTTCTCTTGAAACACTTTACATGCCTAAGCACAGTATCATACATCTATGATTACGCATAATTTTAATCTAATTCTTTCTTCCTACTGTGAAATTCAGTTCTTCCCAATTTAATGCACAGTTTGTTTTGCATGTAGAAGAGAGCATAAACTGAGATGCTTCCTGTCTGTCTCCTGTTTCAAATGGTTAAAAAATAGCCTTTAGCACAGATTCTGGCATGTTGACTGACTAGGAAAAACTGAGTCCATAAACACAGGGACTGGAGTGTCCTTGGTCTCTTTTGTCTATGAACAAAGATAGCCCTTGGCAATGAATAACTCAACATATATATCAAATATGCCTTTTTAGGGTCTGGAAGGCAGTAAAAAAATTGGTAGCAAATAGTGTTGATTAGATGTATTAAAAGAAATGTTTTAATAAAATTGCTTGACTGCACACATAGAGTATTTTATTGTAGTGAGTACTAAGCAAATTGGGAATCAGTGAAAGCAAAAAGCTAAGAGGGAGTCCAAAGAAAAGCTATGAAGAGAGTGAAGGGCCTTGATGTGAAGCCACAGAAGAAGCAGCTGAGGACACTTGGTCTGTTCAGCCTGGAGGAGATGGAGGGCAGACCTCACTGCAGTTACAGATTCCTCATGAGGGGAAAAGGAGGGACAGGCACTGATCTGCTCTGTGTGACAGTGACAGGACCCAAGGGAATGGATTGAAATTGTCTCAGGGGAGGTTTAGGTTACACTTTGGAAAAAGGTTCAACACCCAGAACGGGCTGGGCTCTGAACAGGGTCCCCAGGGCAGTGCTCACAGCACCAAGCCTGACAGAGTTCAAGAAGCGTTTGGACAACATTCTCAGGCACATGGTGTGACTCTTGGGGTGTCTTTTGCAGGACCAGGAGATGGATGTGATTGCTGTGGATCCTTTCCAACTGAGAATATTCTCCAATTCTATGATATTTTTGAAGTAACCAATTGCCTGAAAGAATTTTATCAGGTGATGTTATTTACTAACTCTCATTCCTGTTCTATTTCATAACAGTTTCTCAGTGATTTTGTGTGGCTTAGAGAAATAGTTTTTATTGAAATAATGCATTGAGCATGCTAACAAACTAGAAAAACCCCACCAAGATTTCAAATATCCAAGTTAATTAGAAGAAAAGTTCTTATATGAAAAAAAAAACCAAAAAAACAAAACAAAACAAAGAGAGAAAGTAAATTGTGATAATATTCTTGTGACAATTGCAGCTAAAATTTAAACTTTGTTGAAGTATGCATGTATATGGCCTTTTCCTGATGTTTAGCAAAGTAAATGTAATATAAGAAATTATTGAATTTGACATGAAAGTTTGCTGGATGAGACAGCTGACAAATCTAACAGATCGTGCCATGAGGGATGGATGTATTTCACAGATGGTTAAGGAGGAATTATGTGAGAAGTGGTTGAACTTCACAAATAATTGAAGGGGAACTTTGTGAGCCTTTGGGGGACCAATCTTGCAGGGCCAACAGAGATAACATAACCAATAAATATTACCATGTAAGACCAAAATTACCTAGGCAATAATGTTAGAAATACCAAATTTGACGTAGCCGAAATGGGCCCTTGGGGAAAAACTGATTACAGACACATTCTTTTTATCTTAATAGGGACAAGGGTGAAGGAGTAAATGCTTAAGGTATAACAGGGAAAATAAACATAGAGAAGAAGGGAGATTGAAGGGAGAAGTAAGCAAATGATTGCCTCCCTGAGGGCTGCACATCATCACTGTGCTCTGATTTGTCTGATGAACCCCATTCCAACCCATTTGTGGGTCTCTTGTTTGTGTGTGAATAACTGCGTGTGTGCATAACTGTGTGTGTGCACATACACACAAACATTTCCCAGCAAACTTTGGGCTGTGCAGGCCAGCTAGCAGACAAAGCCAGACTGATGAGTGCCAAGGGGAGAGCTGAAACTGCATGAAGGGGCTTTCCTGGGCACAGTGCCTGGATGGAGTCTTAACTGTCTATGAAATCCTCAAATGAGAATGGTGTGCCTGGAGGGTAGGGCAGTGCAGGACCTGTGTGCCCTCCACCAGTGAACTCTAAGTCTAGCTAGTCTAGACTTATAAGTCAGCTAAACTCACTAAAAGTCAGCTAAATCCATCTGGGAAGAAGGAATGGTAATGGACCATTTGTGTTGTTTATGGTTTATAGAGGTGTCTGTTAAGTGCACACTTCCTTTGTATGCATGTGTATCTACACCTCTGTAACATAGGCTCAGCTCTGCTTTTCCCTGCGCCTAGCAGAGGGAATAACCAGCAGATTCAGCTCTAAAAATGAAGATGGGATTAATTGCCTAGATCCTAAAGTGCAATGGAACCGACCTTCCTTAACAAAGTTTCAAGTATAAAAAATTTACCTAATGTTCCAGATAATAATTTACCCCGGACTGATAATGGATAAATGGTTATGCAAAATTAATATAATGTGCTATGCCCTTCAGAAGAAAAGAAAAAGGTGAGGAGTTACATGTGAACAGTGACTGATATATACCTCCATATCACAGAAAAGAAATACAGCTGAAAATATAAACAACTTTTAGAAGTCTGCGAAATGTATTCCAAACTCTATTTCTTTGTAATAGATTCATATATAAGCACAGGTGTTAAGTATTTGATTCCCAGGATGAGCAGCTAATATAAGCTAGCAGTGTTGAACTGAAAATTAAGTTTCACCATTCTCCTACTAGTAATACATATACATGTACACACTCACACACATATATGGAGAGGTGAAAACTTCGTTTACAAGGAAGATTGAGCAATCTGATTCATGAATATGATAATAAATAAGTAAAAATTGAACATATGATAAAGGACTATGGATTATGAAAGTAATGGTGAAATAATATTTTTTGTGTTTTGCTTTAATTAACTTAAATCCTCCCCTTGTATCATGAAATAAGCCTGAGGGTTTTTAGTTATGATTACCTACACTTGAAACAAACAGCTTTACAAGGCTTTGAGGGCTGATTTATTTTCATAGTTAAAATTATTTTAAATTATTTTTTTTTCTTAAAAATAATAATCAAAAAACACACTTAGGTGACCCAGCCCAAGTTTGTTTGAAAGGTAAAGGCTTTCTTGATTACAGGAAATTATATAAAAATCTATTTTGTTCCATTTTCTTAGACTTTTACAATGACTTAAATTGATCAGCCCAGAGAACATAGACATATACAGATTTGGTTGTAACTGACCTCCTTTTTCTGCTTTTGGGGTTTGGTATGGATGTTGGATTTTGGGTGATACAGGCATGTGTCCTTACAATAAATTTAAAATAACTGAGTTACATTCTCAGACATATCAGCTGAAAAACTCTGCAAATATTTTCATATTCATAAAGGGACTCATGGGAGCTATGGTCTGGTTTTCTAAAAATAAATCTCGATTCGTTTTTACATTTTTAATACAATTTTGAGAGACTTTTATGTAATTTGCCTTCCCCTGGCTCAAGGCCTTATGAAGTTTTGTATTTATTAAAGTATTCCTTTCTGTAATGGTAAAATATATTCTGTGTACATTATTATTTATGAAGTGCTTTTCCCTTTTCTTTTCTACTGCATTGTGTTCTTCCTAAGGTATTTTTAAGAAGGTCATCAAGGTAGATCTCTTTCTCTCTGTAAATACACAGGCATAGAATTACCAATAAGAACTAAAGGGATTTCATCCCTTCTACATTAACTTTGTTCCCTCAATAGCTGGTGTAATTTAACTTTTCAGCCTTACCCTATTTGGAACAAGGACTGAAGCATTCCTAGATTATACTAACGTCTTTCTCTGTATAAATACATACATACAGACATAATTTATTCAATAACTATATAAGATAATGGTGGTGAGGTACTGGCACAGGTTGCCCAGAGAACTTGTGGATGCTCCATCCTGTATAAGATAATGGTAGTGAGGCACTGGCACAGGTTGCCCAGAGAACTTGTGGATGCTCCATCCTCAGAAGTGTTCAATGCCAGGTCATATGGGGCTTGGAGCAAGCTGGTGTAGGGGAAGCTGTCCCTGCCCATGGCAAGGGTGTTCAAACTGGATGCTCTTTAATGTTTTTCCAATCCAAACCCTTCTATGATTCTATGAACACTCCAAATGTATCACTATCCTAACTAGTGACTGATACATATGGAAGATAACATTCTATATCTATAACATCTAACAAAAACATCACAGTTCTAGAGGTCTGTGCTGTGAAGTTGATCATCTAGCAGTTGATTACTGCTGTCCCCATACATAAATTAGTCTTCCACACTCTATTGGGATATACATTAAAAAAAAATCAGTGTAATTGAAATAATGAATGCTTCCTAGTTCAAATAATATTGGATTATCACTTATAAAACATCTGATACTTTACAGAAAATAAAACACAATGCATAATATTTAACTGCACAAAGACTGAATACAAGTGTGTTGCCTCCTTTCTAATTCACCAGTGAACTATCACTTTCCTTATGCCAAGTACAGCTGAGTAATTGATCAATGAATACTACTGAGTGAATAAACAGAAAATGCTGTGTGAGCTGATGGGAAAGAAAATGCCTGAGGAAAAGTCCATTCTTTTGTATCAAAACCTACTAGGAACTGCTGTTTTACTGATCTATGCCTGTGCATCTCTGGAATTCTTGCTGGGTAAAGCAATTTTGATGTCTGTATTGCCATAAATAAAGATTGCTTTTTTCTCACAGCTATTTGTTTCCCTGCCTTGTCTCTTTTGAAACAGTTAAAGGCCATAACTGGGATTATGATCTAATGTTTAGTTGACCAGAAGATAAGGTGTACCCTGTTTCCCTGTGAAACATAACAGTATTTAAAAAAATACAAAGTCATAAATCAGCTTCCTACAACATTCGCTCCCAAATCTGTGTACAGAAGTCAATAAGACTTAGGTTTTAAGGGCTGGAATGAAATAAGGAATTAAATGGGTAATTGTGACCCTGCCTAGCCGCAGTACTTAAGGTCCACAGATATGTTTTCTTTTGTTCTTGTTCCTCTGAGGGCACGTGCAACTTACTGACATCACACCCACCTCACAGTTCAGTCCCTGAGGGGTTTGTGGAAAGAATAGATGTTCCATCTTATCATTTGCAGCAGCAAATGTCCTTCCATGCTCAGGTTGCAACTGGCTTTCTACAGAGAGATGATAGAGAATCCTACACAAAATAGCTCTGAAGACTGCCTATTTTTTTAAAATTAATTTTATAATCAAAACCACAAAATATTGGCATACCATGTTTAGGTCTCATAAGAAGACATGATCAGTGCATCAGAACTGTTGCTGAGTCACAGTGAAGGTAAACAAGGACATCAAGCCAGCTCTCCAGACAGGTTTTACAATGAGAAGATGCCTTCACCTCTTGGGTAGGCAAAGCAGCTTTTTGTTTTCCAGTGCATACAACAAATGCAAGTTGGAGTAGGGCACAATTCTGTATGAACACTTAATCACAGACTGTAAACAGAGGTTAAGTTGAGAGATAATGCATGAATTCAAGATATATTTTTCCATGTGTAACATTCAAGCACCAATTTCTTGTCATGAGGTGCCAGGAGCTATCGTACATTTACTGAGTTGTTCTGTGCATTTCTGGAACTGGAGCTTTTTTGATTAGCTGTAATATAGCTGTGGGTAATAGTTCAGGGAAGTAAAAATATTATAAGCCTAATTTTAAAATCCTAGCTGTAGAGGCTGAAAGATACAGACAAGAAAAGATAATTTCCCTATGATATTCAAATTGCTGCAAACTTCCATATTTAATTTGCAACCACCATACTACAAGGCACTAATAATCTTTCCCCTGTCATATAGAAGCAAAAGTGTGGAGAGTTTTTCCTCAAAGATTGGTAGAATTCTATTAATTTTCAAGGATAAATTCAATTAAAAGAATGTATTAATTTCTGAAATTTAATTTATTTATACTGCCTTACCTGCTCCATGGGCAGATAACTGTGTAGGTTTATAAATATTTCACTTGTAAGAATACAAGTCTAGCTTCATTTGCAACTCTTTTTGTGTCACTGTCCTACTTTTTCATAGTCTGCTTGACAAAAAGTTTCTGTGCCTTACCTACCTGAATTTTATAACAAAAACCTTTGGGACTAATTAAGATTTTTATAGTAAAATAATGAGAAAGATTTTCTGTCTCTGTATTTTTTTTTCCCTAGTTTTCTGCCTTGGGTTATTCTTGGGGCCGCCATAGTCAGATTCAATTTATAGAAGCATATTTGTTGCTCATCTGCATTAATAGAGCATAGTACAACAACAACAACAATAGCAGCAGCAAAAATCTTGACAAGTTCTAATATTTTCTCTTAAGCTAAATAATTCCCCAGCTTCTTTCCATGTAAGACTCATAAAACAAAATGTGCTAATTAATGTAGGAAAAATCCGATTGTTCTGAAAAAAATTAAATGAACTGAAGGATGCTTTCTTTAGTAGGAAAATATGATCTGGCAAGGAGAGGCTGGTAAAACAGGCTAGACCAAAGTACAGAGCTGTGCTGTATCTGCCATAATTATTCATGAAGCCTTCAGCCAGGCAGGCTATATCTGGTTATAATTCTTGCACATGTCAGTGATAGGGAACATCCAGCTTTTATCCTTCAGGATGCTGACAAGGGCAGGAGAAAGTATGATCCCAGTGCTAGGAGGAAGCTTCCAGGCTCTTTGTTACCCCAAAAAATTCCTGAGTTAGCCCCTAACTCCCCAAAACAAAGCATCAGCAAAGTTCAGGCCTGAAGGGTTAAAGTAAACAGCAGACATTATTCAGAAAGCCATTTCACAGAGCCAGGAGGAAAAGCCAATGACTTCAAGTCACATTTCTGGGAGAAATCTTAACTAAGGAGATAATAGCTGTCACATCCATTTGGAAAATGGCAGACCTGAATTCAGGTTCCTCTTTTGTGTGCTTGTACTTAAACCTCTGTTTCACAGGTTGCATGGAGGATGCTCTGTCTTCAACAGTGAATGAAATTACTCAAGACACTCTCTGGCTCTACAGGCAAGAGCCTCATGGCCATGCTGCTTCTCTTTCTATCTGTGATGTGACACATCTCACACAGGCTGCCTTTGACAATGGTCCCACAGAGGTGACACCCAAACCTGGATGATCTGTGGGAGAGGATGTCCTGACACAGACCACATGACACCCTTCATGACACCACTGCATACACTAGCCACTAAAAAAAATCTGCATGACCACAGGAAAAGCTCTTGCTAGCCTTAAATCTTTCAAATGGAAACATTGCTGATGATGGACATGACAACACCTATGACTGACTGCCTGTTCACTGGATTTGGGCTTGAAAGTTGAGCACAAACCTCTGCAGGCTTTGTTCACCTCAGTGTTTGCAGTAGCCAGAGACATGTGGGACCATGCTGAGTACGTTTGTCACCATCTGAGCTCACCTTTCTATCAGCAAACTCACTACCCCAACCAGCAGCCACTGAACTCCATTTAGTGCAGAATGTCTCAAATCTCATTTCATTTTACTCCAAATTTTTGGTAACTGTTGATCTGTTCACTGGTCTCCAGCTGTCTGCCTACCTGTTTGCCATTTTTTCATTTCATTTATATGGCACTAATCCTTGTATGATGTAATTTTCAGCCTAAAGACTGATCTGGGGTGCTTCTCTTTCTCTTCCTCATGCTCCCTCCCCTAGGAGCTGCTGCATTCATCATGCTAAATTTTCTGATCATGTTGTGGTATGAGCACGTTCTCAATGGGGAATAAACTGAAACCAACAGAGACATTTTCAGTCAAAGTCAAACTTCCAGAGGTGCAAAGTTAGTTCCTTACTGTGCAATCAAACCCTCAGCAGGAGTCTACTGCTAATTGTGACATTTTTTGGCAAGATGCTTGAAGACAGGTCACTGGAAATTCATGTATTTCAGATCATTTTAATAGAACTAATAAGGTATGCACAGAAGGGCTTGCCTTCTTAGCCCTACAGAGTTTCAGCTGAAAAGGCCATTTAACATTTTATAGTAAAACCCTTTATAAAGCAGAAAATGTAAAACTTGGGCATATTCTCCAATGGTTAATGTACTATACTGTAATAGCAAGGCTTGGCCCTTAAATGCTGTTTCCAGTCCACTGAAGTGTTTGCAGAAATAATCCCTCTGACTTCCGTGCTGTGGCTTATGTGTCTGAAATTCAGCATGCCATCAAGAGTTCTGTTCCATCAAGGCCCCTGCATGTTTTAATTCATTAATATATTTATTTAGAATAAATACACATTTATATCGAATAAAGATAGAAAATAAGAGGTAGCTGAAGTTAATCTAATTAATTCCTCAGTTTAAGTCTGCCAGCTGGGGAATTAATCTAAAACAGGTTCTTTATTTTCCATTCCATAAAATGGAGAAAAGTCATTGCCTTTTGAAAGTTACCAGAAAGATAAACTATTTGCTTCAGTAAGCTACATAGTCTTGGACAGAACTGATTCTTCCAGGCTTTCATAATTCTTTCTACTGCTTAAAGAGAGTCAGGTTAAGGAAACCATCATCTAAAATGAACGTGAGGGTAACATGCCTAAATCAGAAAAGCAGCTGTAGAAAAAAACTCAGTTCTTGTTTTACATAAAAAAGAATAATGATTAAAAAATAGGAATAAAATTTAGAGATAAGGAAGTTTGTAATCTCTCCTCTTTTTTTTTAAAAACTATTGTTATATAATTCATTTTTCCATAAATTTTGAATATTGAGATTTGTAAAATCTTGGGTTCAAACTTTCCTATGCCAAAGAAGTGCACAGAAGTTTTATAGAAATTGTGTTTCCTTCCCTCTAGTATTTATGTCCTCTCTCTTTTTGGCACCTGTATTGCTGCAAAATTCTCATGTTGTATCTTAGTGGAATAAAGAGTGCCCCAGTCTGTGAAACCAGGCCATGTAGGAGCACTGGGATTCAAGGCAAGACAACCATTTTTTTATGAAGCAGTAAAATAATTCAGTGAAAAAATCCACTAGGGAATATAGTTATGGGGTTTAGGAAATTTTTCCTCAGTTAGCACATTTGTTTTTTGTGGTTTTTTTTTTTGTTTTGTTTTTTTTAAGAAATGGACAGAAAATTTACAAATTAGTGATAAAATGCCTATTCTTAAAAAATTCCATGCCTGACCTGAATCAGAAATTGTGACAAATATTCTAAAAAAGTCTTTCAAATTTTCTGGCCTTGGTTTGTAAAAGGAGAGTTCCTGAGATTGCATTTCCCTTCTTTTGATTGCCAACTTCCCTGAAGGCAACGATTAGCCAGTTACAGAATTTGGCTCATATCATAGCGTCAGTCATGGTTCTGTGGCCTGGGAGACTGAATAATCACTAAGTGGTGAAAGATCTGATAAATCCATTGTTAATTTGTATGTTAATGGATGCTTTCATCTGACAGTCGCTTTTTAAAAATTATTTATTAATTAACTAACCAAAACATCTACAAAGGATGTAGGCTAGCACAAGTGGAATTTGCTTCTCTCTCTGGTACAGGAGAAGTTGTCCATAACACTTTGAAAAATACTGAAGTAATTTAGGAATTTGCATGTTATTTTTTATGAGTGGTGGACATTTGCAGCTGTGTGAAATGGTTTACCTAACTTATTTTCACTGCAGACAATATATAGCCTTGAAGGCATCTTTGACACTTCCACGGTATGTAGAGAGATTAAATCATTTTAACTCGTAGCTTCAAGGAAAATTTGAAGAACGGGACATATTCACATAGATCTCTAGTTACTGGGGAAAATGTTTTTTCATCAGGCACACTCACAGATATAAAAAAGGAGTGAATTGTTCTTATTTCTTGAAACATTCTTTTGGTGTGTATGTGAATATTCTATACATCAGAAAGGATAAAATAGTATGTTCATATTGCTGCTGCTCTGAGAGCCTGTCTTCCATTGTGGATAGACTTTTTCAATGTATTTTTAAGGTAATAATAAAGACATGAAGACAATTGGAAAATATGGTAAAAACATTACAAGGTTTTATGAAGATAGATGGTGTCATATTAACTTCACAGCTTTCTGTGATAAAATAGCTGATTTTACAATTAAAAGACACATAGTAGATCTAATCTGTTTGGTTTTCAGTAGATATGGTATCAGATATTATACTACTAGTTAAAGCACGTAACACAGGGATTAGAACAAAAATTGTAGTATGAGAAATAAGCTGGCCAAAAGAGGCAAAAATGGATATTATTAGAAGAGGATAATTCAGAATGGGAAAAAGTTATTTTCAGAGTCTTTAAATACTGATCTTGGGATTGATCTTATTAAGTACTTTCATTAAGAACTTTGGGCATAATACGTATGAATTAATGAAATTCATTGTTGAAATGATGTTGAGAGGCAACCTATGTGGGGGGTGAAAATATCATACAGGAGAAACTGAATGACCTTGAGGACTGAACGCACAGAAAAGAGGCAAATTTAATATATCTGTGTGCATGGCCATGCACTTTTACACTAATACCAAGATTACCTGCTTTACTTGGAGACCAACCTTTGGAAATAAGTGAAGAGGAGAAATATCTGTACATGTTTTCTGATCCCAAAATAATGTGCAAATGGAAGTGTGTGACTCAAAATGTGTAAGGCATAGCCAAAGGAGTTAAGGAAATATTTGTTCCTCTGTCTGGAGAAGGACTAAAAGAATAACTGAAAGGATGCTGTATTTTATTACTTCAAGCTAAAAGTGTTATGTCCATTAGGCTGAAGATGGAAGAGTAAAGAAAGATTGCTATTGTTATTTACAGGTGACAAATCAGGTGTGATGCCTATATGAGAGAAAATAAGCATAAATTTGCAATAAGCACATCAGCACTGATAATCAGAAAGGTGTTTTTAACCATATATAAACTGACATTCTTCAACAACTTTTCAAAATGACCAGTATGGGAAAAGTCTTTGTTTTAAGCATCCCAGAAACATTACATGATATATTTGACCAAAAAAAAAAAAAAAAAAGGAAGGGGCTTGGGCTTGAAAACTCAGAAGGTGCCTTCCAACTCTGTCATTCAGTATTCCTGTAAATTAATGTTGTTAATTTAATTCAGAAATCCTACTTTTTCTTTTTTCTTTTTTTTTTTTTGCAAATAATATTCCTGCTTATATTTCATATACAGTTATATTTACTATTAGATTTTCTGTGATTGGAAGCAGGTAGAATAAGTCATCCTCAGGGTCATAATAACAGACATAACTGAGATAAAATGCCACCTTAAAGTCTAATTTCCTCTCATCTGTTCCAGTTTTTAATTAAGATGGTGCAACACCTTCAATATTTCTGGGTATTCACTGCAATAAAAGAATACAATTCCAGAGGTTTTGTCTCAATATAGTCAATTGAGTCCCTAACATATATATGTATGGATATCTGTATGTATATACATCTCAGCCTTAGGCAGAGTATATATTTAAAATGGATTTGCAGGAATATTTCTCCAGAGATTTGTATTCCCTGGGTTTAGTTGTTTTGTTCTTTTTGTTTCTTCTGACGGTAGATTGTATAAGATTAGCCAGCTTGGAGGTGCGAATGCACCCCAGAGGGAAAGTCTTATTCATTTTTCATAGTATAATTGATTATTTTGAATTATGTATGTGATGGCTAGATAATGAGTGGAAAAACAATGTCTAAACGTGACTTGGTACTGTTTTCTACAGTATCTGTGATTTGATGGCCTAACATATGAGGTTAGTCTTACAGGACAAGATAACTGTTACATTATTTTCTGTAAGTAAAAGCAATTCAGCATATTTTCCCCTCCCACAAAAATAATATGAGTATGCAGAATTTCATTTATATTGTATTATCTGAGATTCTAGTATAAAAATTATGCACAGAATAAAAAAAATTGCTCAAAATTTTTTGAGTGGGTTTATCAGAAGGGGAAAAATAAATGTTTCTGTGGGAAAAAAACTCACCAAGAACTGAAACAAGGGAATTTGTAAAGCTTTTGACATGGATTGGAGTGATGGAGCACCTTTCATATGAAGAAATGCTGAGAAAATTGGAATTGTCCAGTCTGGAGAAGAGAAGACTTCGGGGTGACCGAATTGCAGACTTCCAGGACCTGAAGGGAACCTACTAGAACAATGGAGATGGATTATTTACAAGCGTGTGTAGTGACAGGATGAGGGTGAATGTCTTTAACCTGAAAGAGAATAAGTTTAGATTAGGTATAAGGAGGAAATTATAGACTTTGAAGGTGGTGAGGCAGTGGCACAGGTTGTTCCCTGGAAGTGTTCGAGGTCAGGTTGGATGGGGATTTGAGCAACCTGGAGTGGTGAAAGGTGTCCTTGCCCATGGCAGGAGGGTTGGAAATGGATGATCATTAAGGTCACTTCCAGCACAAGCTGTTCTATGGTTCCTTAAAATTGTTTTTACTATAAACAACATTTTTTAGAAAACTGGAATTGTGACAGGCTCTCTGCTTGAATTCTGGGGAGTTACGTGAGATGTGGTGTAACTTGCAGTTAGAACAGGCTCATGTCATAGCACCAAAATTTTTTCTGTCTCATCCTAAGCACACTGCAGTGACTCAAGGGATCTTCTTTGCTTTACATCAAGATTGACTTTTAGGTGTGTTTTGACTTGGAGTTTGACTTTGGCAGCAGGTCAAGTCATGAAGTATAGCTCACCTCAGCAAGACAACATTTACCCTATGGGTCTGTAGGGGCCTCTGAGTGCAGTCAAGTGTTTAAAATTAGGCACATTTTGACAAATGTAATCTGTGAAATATCAAAGTTAATTTCCTTTAGCTGTACCTGTAGAAAAGGGACTGGATAAGAAGTACACAGCGAATATGTTTTTGTTACGTTTTTCTGCTTACAGCTTGTAGGTTGCTGAAGGGAAAAATGAACAAATTGATGGATTTGGTTATGTGTGAAATGGATACGTAACAAGGGAACTAGAAAAACCTTTAACATTTCCAGAGATCAGAACTTCCAACCTACCGTATAACACTCCATTCCAATTTTATTCAACTGTGATGGAGGGAAAAATTCCATAATATTGGTGTGCACTTAATTGTCACAGGGAAATAAAATTACGAACTTTAGTAATACCATAAAAATGTGTGGCGTTATGCAAGAACTTAAAATTACATGCTCCCTAAAGTAAAATTATTATACTACAGAGGCTCGCAAAAGCTTTCAAACTAAGCAGTATAATCTCACAGTTAAGAGCTTTAACTTCTGGTTGAGAAAGGATAGAAACATAAATGCCATTGCTGTCAGGACTCAACAGTACAAGAGACTCGAGGTGAATTTTTATGTGTTTTTCAAGCACTTTTCTTATGCTAATGGTGTTGATAAAAACATAAGACATAATATTTGTACTTTCCATACACAGCTGAGATATGAGTATCAAAGTGGGAACAAAGGAATGCCCATTTGTATATAGACACACAGAGAAAGAAACACATGACCCACTGACACCTCCCAGTCAATGAAAGAATAATAGGAAAAGACAGATGCTCATTGTCCTGAATCTATCAAGCTGAAGCCATGTATCTCCCATCTTATCAAGAGTCCCACCAGACAAAGCTTATCTGGGAAAAGATTCGAGTGCGGTAAAAAAAAGACTCTTCAAGCACCCAATAAAAGGTCTGAGTGCTAATGGGTGGATAGAGAGGCTTAATCACTCATACTCTACACCGAGTGTTCTTGCCTTCCAGCATGATGGCCAAGGCTTCTTGGCCAGCAGGGCATTTCACACAGAGAACCAGCTGAACAATATGCATTGCATGAGCATACACTGGACTGGAGAACAGAATTCTCTAAATAGCTCTCACTCTGTGTTGTTGAAAAGATTAAGCAAATTCATGAGCAGAAAATATGTATTCTGGTTGATACAAACCCAATGCACTTTAGTCCTTTGTGATCCATGCTGTGAAATTCTAGGACCCCTCAGGATTAGCCACTGAATTGCAAAATAGATCTAGGGCTTTTTCCAGCTGATGCAAGGGAATGAAAAACAACAATTGGCTTCTGCCAAGAGAAGTTATACCTGTCCCCTCGACAGAAGTGAACCAAAAAGTTTTTCTGAAAAGCTAATATAAAGAAACTGCAGTATTCCAAGGTCCAGAAATGCAGGCTTATATCTAAAAGTGTCTAGATTTTTGATCCAAGTGATAACAGCATTCTGTAAAAAATAGAGTTGCTTTTAAAACTTGTGGGGAACAAGTTGTCAAATGGTGGATATGCACAAGGATACCTAAATAATAATAATACTAATTGTCTCATGATAAGAAATTAAATCAAGTTATATCCTAGGCTAAGCCGTGAATTATGAAAGTCTAAACCAGGAATTTCCAAGCAGATAACCCACAGTGTCAGAAGGTGCAGACCGCCCAAAAGATGGGTAGTGAAGACACAATCTGGAATCTTGTGTTTGAGGAACTTTCAGTGTGCAAGTTGTTAAATCCCCATTCTGAAGCTTTGATTTTAGGGCAATGTAGCTGATGTATTTTGGTTACCCTAGTGGTTATTTTCTCTCTATTTTATCTTAAGGTTGACATAGTTTGTAATGACAACCTAACAATTAATACATGAAGTCTGTGGATCTGGTTTCTACATTTCAGGCCAATTCACTGGTCAGTGAGCTAAGATCAGCTACTCTGCCTCACTTAATATTACAATTCATTGAAGAATCTCCACATAGTTCCCTCTTTTTTTTTTTTTTTTTTTTTTTTTTTCCCTCAGGACTAGCCTTCTGAGGATCATTTCTTTTTGTATTAAATGACCCAGCCTTCTGAGGATCATTTCTTTTTGTATTAAATGACCTCTGAAGGTATCACCTGGAACTGGGGCTTCACTGGGTTCAAGCAATGGTAGATTCAGTGCACAGAATACAAATTAAGTGTTGTTTACTAAATAAACAGAGACCATTTCTGTCACAAGATATTCCTGAGAAACAACTGGAGCGTGGTTGGGGAAGCATTGTCTGTGACTGCTCTGTCCTTAAACCCTGCTGATTTTGGTTACGGTTGGAGTAAAAACCATAGATCTGACTTTTTATCACTACTTTTTTATTCTTGAAATTAAGGTGGCAGATTACCCAAGACCAAAAGGAGTCTTCTCATTTCCTCTGGCCACCCATCATTTCCAGCTCTCTCTGAAGGTGACTGACCAGAAGACTTAAATGAAAAGGCAGCAAGACCACTAGAACAATCTGAAGTGACAAAAGAGAATACTGCACAGTTTAAATTGTTTTTCCAGAGAAGAACCAGAAACACTGAAAAAGTTTATGGAAATCTATTCACTGAAAAAGGAAAAATCTGATGTGAATAGTTGTAAAATGTAACTTAGCACACAATACTCCATTTCCAGGGCTCTGAAACTGTAGAATCTTTTTATAAATAAATGGTGAAAAAATTATGCTGCTCTTTTTAACTTTATAGTGTGCGGATAATTTTGGCTAAGGGCCTGGAAGATAAACAATTTATTATGATCTGGCATCTTGGATAGATAGACTGTTTTGTTATTTGGCTTAGTTGTTCACTCTCTTATTCATAAAAGATAAAGTAATGATTGGCATCTTTCCTACAATATTTTTGGAAGAAGAAAAAGGTGCTTTTCTCAAGGTGATACACTTGATTTCAGAGTCAGATGCCAAATTATTAATTGAACTTGATATTTTGTTTCATGTTCATTCATGATAAAAATACATTTGATATTAAATACCACAGCTTTCTGTGAAATTAAATTTTTTGTCACAATCTGTAAGCATTGCTATATAGAATGCTTACCCTTATGTTGAAATTTATGGACTGCTATACCTCACTCATCTGTATCTACAAAGGTGGGATAATAATACTTATCTATGTGACAAATGAGATAAGCAGCTTAATTTATTAAAGTTTGTAAACTGCTTTGAGATCCTCCAATAAAAGTTCCTGTGCAAGCAACAAAGTAATAGCAGTCATATCATAAAGGAAACTAAACCTTTAATTTTGCCAAAGTTCCCCGGGTGAATAGATAACTCTTTAATGAGATTAAGGACGTGTTTGAGATTGGCAATTTTATAACAAATCCTCAGTGGATACAAACATGTAAAGTTGCTTGGCATAACTTTTTGCAATTGCATTTGTAAAAGTAATTGGATATTATGAGACTGTGAATAGTGGAGAAATACATCTGGGAGTTCCAAGTTGTGAGTTATATGTCATATTTTATTGTATAGCTGTGAGTGTTGCTGCTGTTGTGGAATTTGAATGGGTTTTCTGTCAGATGATTTATTAGTGTATGGACAGTATTTGACTTGCATTATGCTTATTTATTGATATTCATAACAGCCATTTGATCATATGGTAAAATGAAGAAATGCTTACAAAACTGTGATTCAGATGTGTATTTTTTTTCCTTTTTCAACTAACCCTGATGTGCCAGAACATTTGTAGTCAATTTTTAAAGGATTTAAAGACTCAAAAGGATATTCTTGAACCAGGGATGAAGAAAAGTATAGATCTAATTGAATATTAGTTTTTTCTGCGTGGAAGGATGGAAAGAGCAGTACTGAATATTTCCTGGTGGGAATGAAAGGTAGGTCTAATTTGAAAGGAACCCTCATCATCTGAAGTGACCTAATGTGAGTTATGATTGAATAATTCTTTGCTATCCAGTAGAGAACAATAGCATCAGAACAGCAAGATTACATCCATTAATGTTTTGACATTTTTCTTTTGATTATTTTTACAACTCTCAGACATAAAAGGAAACAATTTAAATTGCAATGGAATAAAAGTGTGCAGTTTTTGAGCATGCAACCTAAATTTATTTAAAAACAAGCATTAAATATTTTCAAGCAGTGTTACAACTGATAATTTCATAATGTAAAAATAATAAAATTAAGATCCATGGGGTCAAGAATGACTCAAATCTATATTATTTATGCTGTAGACTCATAGAATATCTTGAGTTGGATGGGACCTAAAAGATAATCTAGTTCCAAGCCATTTCCCAGGGGCAGGGGCCCATCTGTCTTGGGGAATATATAAATGATATCTTCAGTATATCTGATATATCTTAAATATCATTGCTCCTATGCCATAGTCAACTATTATTTCAGTGTTGGGAAATAAAAGTAGCAAGAATTAATTAGGATTTCACCACTATTATTTTATTATTGTTGTTGTTGTTGTTGCTATTATTAATTTTGGTAGTCTTGGGTAAATAGCCATACAATATTGTCAGTTCTGTAGGAAACTATTCCAGGCCTTAGGAATCCAGTCTTGTCCTCAGTAGCTGTCAGCATCTTCAGGGTCATCTGACTTGTACTCAGGGTGGATTTAATGCTGGGTCTGTCTGACACAGCTTTGAGCAGCAGTAGCTTTTGCTCCTGTCCATGGGGTCACGTGCCCCAGCTGCCTGGCTCAGATCCTTCTCCTGATGCTAAGTGTTGGGGTGAGGGTGAGGTGGCAGCTTGTCTCTTTTTTTTCATCAATCTTTGCTCTGTCAGAATTGTAGGAGGCCTTTTTGCCCTGTTAGTCTAGACACCAGAAGCCCAAATATCTTCTTACACTCTGCCAGCATAAAATGACCTCAAAATGTTCTTAAATTACAGCGAGCTGTATATTCACTCACAGTTTAAAGCTCTTTGTAATGTTTGGTGCCAGAGTAGTGCCAAATGTAAATCAGAGCCAATATAAATCAGGGCTCATTTAATGTACTATGCAGAGTGGGAACAAGAAAGTTTAGAATCAAGTAACAGTCTCTTTTCTCTGGCAGGAGACTCATACCAGTTTATGTTCTGATCACTAATGCATGGAATCATTTGCACCCTCTTGTTAAGGAGATATGTTACCTCCTCAACATAACTTTTCCTCATTATTAAGTTAAAACAATTTTCTGCATCATAATAATTTTCTATACAAAAATCCTAAAACATCTACTCCAATGAAATTACAGAATTCCGTTACAAGAGAAAAATATTTTGATGAAAGAAGGAAGGCATTTCTTAATGTCCAGCTGTTTGCTTGTTTGTTGCCATCCATCTGCCAATTACAACAAAAGCAGCCTGAGTAATAAGATCATGGTTTATGGTATGACTTGGAGACTACAGCTGGCTCTTTAGTCTTTTGTTGTTTACAGCCTTGTTAATCCAGTTGAACAAAGAAGCTAAGACACACCTGACATTGGGATAGGGGATCTTTCTACATGGTTTATTTGACATCAAAACTTAATATTGTCCTATAATGCCAGCTCAAAGTAAGTGGATCTCAACTCAGAGGTTTTTTTCTATCTAACTACTCTTACTAGATTCCTGGAGCTAATTTCCAGGCTTTACTCTTCAGTGGGATTCTGTAGTGCACACCTTCTAAGCCTTGTAGCTAGTTCCTTAAATATTTACCCTCTTTCCTTCCTTCCTTCCTTCCCAGAAATTGCTTTCTTCATGAGACATGTGGGTATCTTTAGGCTTGACATTTGGCTTCACAAAATATAAACAACCTTTCAAGAGAAATGAAATAAATAAAAAAACTCTTAAAAATGTGATTTTCTAAAAATTGACCCTTTTGAAAAGTCATCTCACCCCAAGCTCGAGTCTTAAAAAGTGTAACAAAATACAGCACTTTTAGAAGTATTTTTTTGTCTGATTTCACCCTTGCTTTTAGTCTGACAGGTCATAGTTGAAATTGGGAAGAGCTCTCTTATTCAATCTTTTTCTGTTTTTGTTGTTTTTTGTTTTGTTTTGTTTTTTTTTTTAATTTTATTTAAAATTGGGAAGAGTTCTCTTATTCAATCTTTTTCTGTTTTTTTTTTTTTTTTTTTTTTAAATTTTTTATGGTTTTTGTTGTTGTTGTTGTTGTTTGTTTTGATTTGGGGTTTTTTGTTGTTTTTGTGTTGGGGTTTTTTTTGCTTGGTTTTTTTTTGCCTTTTTTTTTTTTTCACCTGGGGGCAATACATCTTCTTGTAAAAAATCAAACCAGTGTGCCTTCTGTCTGGATTTGGTGTCTTACTAAAATATCGAGCATTGCTTTTTAATTGTAAGCTTTTTGTTCTCCTAAGGTTTATGAGCTGTTCTGATGCCTGATTCCAATAAGACAAATTCCCTCAGACAAATTCCCTGCAATTGTTTAAGGATTTTCTCAGTTTAAATATGAATACTGATTACCTTCAACCATAAGTCAACTACAAGGTACAACAATTTTTTCAGATATATTTGAGGGGAAAGTTGGGAAAGTTCAGTGCAAGACAAGGGAAATCTACCAAGGAGTCCCCCAAGAAATAGTGACAGAGTGGGGCAGAGAGATCTACTCCATTACAGCACAAACAATTTAGGAAAATAAAATAAATAAATAAATAAATAAGGTAAAAACCACTTTGTAACAACTACCTCCAAAACTACAAAGAATTTTCTTTTTTTTTTACCTTTTAAAAAGTGGCTTTATTCCTTCACAAACTTTGGCAAAAAAGGGTTTGTTTATCATTTAGATGACACCAATATATCTGTTCAATACTTTTTCTCATTTCAGTATAAGGTTGTTTTTTCCCATCTTGAGTGAGTTTAAAAGCTCCCTATTTAAAAATATTTTATTAATATTCAGCCTTGCCTTTACTGAAACTCCCATTTATTTCCAGCACATATTGGAAACATTTTCTTACTTTTCTTTTTCTAGTGCTATTGCATACATTAGTCTGTTATGTTTACCTTTGGTCTTTTCTCCTCTAGTCTAATCTGCCTTATTCTGGTGCCTTGTCATGCCCTGCTGTTGAACTCTGATTATGCAGAATTTAGAAATTAGGTCTTCCCAAAGACCTGAGCAAATTTCAGGTCAACTGTTTGGATAATCAACAAGTTTGTTGGTATGTTCTCTTCCAAAGTGTGAAGGAGACTCAGGAACAGCAATAACAGACCTCTGAATCTTCAAAGCATAGATTTCTCAGTTCTTTAAAATTTTATTTTCTGAAAGCAGAGGCTTCTTCTGTATTTCAATATGTGAAACACTTCATTTTTGTGTTGAATTCAGCCTTCTTTCAAGATGACCTTTTATTCTCACATTCAGAATCAGTTCAGCTGTCATAGAAAGCCAATATAGGCAGAATTTCCTCAGTTTATATCAACCCTATTTTACATATGAACAGTCTTTTTATAATTTGAAAATCAATGTTACCATTTTTGGATTTTTTTCTTTAATCAAGACAGATAGTAAAAGAGTTAACCTCTGTAAATATAAGTTCGGTGAACTCAGACAGAAGACCAAGTAATTTTTAGATTTCTTTCAGATATATTGGTGATTTTCTATAATGCATTTGGCTTCATTCTCTATTATTGTCTTCCTTCTAATTCAAATAATTTAACCACTGTTCTCTTCCATATGTCTGCTAAGTGGCCATGGAAGGAGATTATATAAAATACAAATTCAGCTCTTCAGGGTTTTTTTTTTCTGCTTCTAATACAGTTTTTCAAACTCAAATCAATTACAAGTTATCTTCTTTCCAGCTATTATATGTCTTAGACTCATGAAATTATGACCAGAAATGCCATATCAGAATCTTTATTTCATAGCACAGAAGCATTAAAATGCCATAACATCAGCGATCTACCAACTGTGACTTTGATTAGAAAGGGATTTGTTATGGGAGTTATTCCAAGTGGGTCTTGGGGTAGACAGTAATTGCCAGTGTTAATCAGGAGTTCAAGTTCTTGTTTCCCACCTTATATGCATAGACATTTTAAGTCTATAAATCAGTATTATTTTTTTTTTTCTTCATCTTGTGTCTGCTTTGTGATATGTTTTTGTTAGGTTTTTGGGGTGGTGAGGGGTTTTTTTGTTTGTTGGTTTTTGGTTTTGTATTGTTTTGGTTTGGGTTTTTTTGTTCAATATACTTGATTTTAATGGAAGCATCTCTATCTTTTGCAAATAGAATATAGATGGCAATGCCTGTCAGCAAGCAAGTTGTCCTCAGGCCATGATATCATACCCAAATAAAGTATTTATAGAACAACATGGACTAACTCCGTGCTTCTGTAGTTACACAGTTAACAGGGAATGCTTAAACCTCAGACATTTCCTAGTTTATTCAGAAACACATATTCTCTTTCCTGGCTCAAATATTATTGATAATGAGGTCCTGGTTGCCTTGCATCTGTTTATTATTCAACCACATGGGAGGAACTCAGTTACTAATAAGTGGTTATTGCCTGTGAATCTCTCAGTCTCCTAATTTTGCTCTCCGTCATTTGAGCAGTTTTTGGTCACGTGATGTTGTCTCTCCCCTTCAAACTCAACTAATGGCCAGCAAAAGTAATGAATAAATCATTACTAATTCTCTAATTTCTAAGAATGCCGAAATGCAGAATTGCTGTACTTGAAGATAATAGAAGGATGAAAGAAAAAGTGAGTGGCCCTCTCTCTAAAGGATGGTATTACAACAAGAAACCATATGGATACTGTTTGACTTCTCTTATGACAGAGCAAAAATAGATATATGATAAATTTTGCTGATATAAGTAACTTGCTGCTTCCTTACTGCTGGCCATATAAAAACCACTTAGCTCACAGCTTTCAGTGTTAACATCACACCTGTTCTTGTGTTGCTCAAGGCTTTAACCAATCTCACCTTGGAAAACACCCAGGAATGGACACTGCACAAAGTCTCTGGGCACTCTGCTCCACTGCTTCCTCCAGCATTGTGTCTCCCTTCTCCATGGCAGCCCAGAAATTGCATTGCATTTCCCCTTTGTTTGAGGCTGGTGTCATACACCCAGAGAACAAAGGCACCTTGCAGAAGCACTAATGAGAATGTGTAATAGAAGAGCAGTAAATCTGCATTATGTGTTTAGGCTGTGATCTGACCTTACGGGGTATAAGAAAAGGCTTATCTGATCCCCAGAGTGCCACGGTCACAGCTGGAAATGAAGGCTTGAAAAATAAACTTTATGATAGCTGCTAATATTACAAATTGTAACACTATGGAATAAATCACAGGAGCCATGAAATGCAACATACGGTACCCTGTTCTCAGCCAAATGATTTATTCATGAATGTTCATAATTCAAATGAATTGGCCATGAATATTCATGGTACTCCTTTGTAACTAGATATTGTAAGGAAATCTAGGCTAATTACAACAGAGGCTCTTTGCTAGCATTTGCATAGTGGCAGTGGGAACATTTTGGAAGTTGGAATTCCTTACTGGAGTCCCAGCTGTAACTACTTCATGTGATTGAATGAGTACAGAGGTCAACAAAGCAAATGTGTAGTACTGCTTGGATGTAGTCTGCTGGCATCTACCCAGTCTATTAGTAGAATATGCACCATTAAACCATGAATATTACATAACTTACTGCTAGTAAAACAGTAGACATTCATGGAGAGCAAAGCTTAAGCACAAGTAAGTCAAGTGGCTTTTGGGCTGTGTTCCAGCAGGTACAAGAGGTCAATTTCAGCTCACAGTTGCATTAGTGCAAATTCACTGATTTCAATTAAGTTCCATTGGTGTGAATACAAGACAAATTTGGCCCCATCTACAGACTCATAACTCACAAACTGGCAATTTTCTTTTCCAGTAACAGCCCTGAGAAAAAAATTATACCATGAATTTTTTATCTATTTTCCAGTGATACAAGCTCAGGTAAAAATGTTGTAAATTTAGAATTACATTTTTTCTTGTTTTCTCCTAAACATCAGCAAGAAAGGATATTTTTTCCCCTCTCTGTTCATCTCCCTTACAAAAAGACATCCTGTATAGAATGTCTGCAATCACATATAGTCAGATTTAGAAGAGAGATGTAGCTTTGACATTGATGACAAAGAAAAAAGAAGCATCAAACAAACATAATAGGTGGATCTTTCTTCATCTAGAGAAGGACAAGAAGGTAAGATCCTTAGGGAGCTCTTACATTCATATCTGCTAAGCTTGCACAAGACAGTTCTGATTTGGTGTCCTGAATATCACAAATCCCATCATTTTCTCCATTTATTGTTTTTATCAAGACCAGATCAGCTGACTGAATTTAAAGGAGTGATGAGTCATTTGTCCTACAGTTGAAGTCTATTAGTCAAACACATACATATGCTCTGGATATCTAAGGTGTAGGCACTGCATTACACTGGGTCTAATTCATGGGACAGATTTCTAAACCATGAAAGGTGAATTATAAATACAAAGAATTTCTAGATAAAAATAGAGCTCAGATGTAGATGTCAATGCTTATATTACGTAGGTTTAATTACACTGGAGTTCTCCCCAGCAAAAAATTTTCCCCTGGAAAATCCAGGATTTCCCTCATCAAATAGATCAAATATTCATTTCACTGTTAAAATATGCATCTGAGTTCTGATATAATTTTTTTCTGGCTTCAGTTTTCTCCCAGACCTGGCAGGAAGCCCGTGGGGAAAGAAAAAAAAAGTCAACAAAAAACCACAAAACAAAAACAAAAAACAAAAACAAAAACAAAAGAAAAAAACCCACCCAAAAATATTAACAAAAAAAAAAGAAACAACAAACCCAAAAAAACAAACGACAAAACAAAACCACAAAATCCACCAGAAAAAAAAAAAAGAAAAAAAAAAGAGGCAATAATTCCCACATGACATGCTTTTACTGTTTCTCTATTTGTTAATAAATGTCCTTCCTTGGCCATTGCCTCCTGTTATGACTTTGTTTTCTTTGTCCCATGTGGTTATTATGGATTGTGATTCTGTCACCTCATAAACTCTTTTGCCATACACTGCTGATGTGGCCTTTTACGCTTTTTAGGCTTTTTATTTTAGGCCCTACTCTATTCCTGCAGTTTTCTTCTGAACCACCAAAACTTTACAGTATTGGTAGTGAAATGTGAATACTAGAATAAATACTCTTTTTTCCCCTCAAGTGCTATAACCAAAAGTAAATACTGTTTATCCCCATAAAATTTTCCTTTTACCTGTAGTAGTTTGCTAGTGTTTGAATATTTTTTTTTTTGTCAACTGTTGTTTTCAAAGCTATTGTTTTCTAGAATATTTTCTGTAGGAATGGTCTAAAACCTCTCTGTTTCCCAGGTATATGATACATTTGACTCCCCTCAAAGGAATGTGATTCTTAGTAGCAGAAAATTTTATTGCTGAGTTATTCATTATTAGCCTTAATTTCTTTGTATTGCCCTTATACTTCGTCAGTTATAATTTTATACTTTGCTTGCAGGTTATTGATAAATATATTAAATGCAAGAATTCAGGTAGACACTCTTTTGGGACACTCTATCTATCATCTATCTATCTATCTATCTATCTATCTATCTATCTATCTATCTATCTATCTATCCTCAGATGAATAAAGTTTTATTCTTAATTATGTATCTGGGTTACTAGCCAGTTATTGAATAATGCATTGTGTACAAATCTGATATACACATTGAGACAATAAGAATTTAAGGAGTTTTGCAATTTGAGTGAGGTCAAATAAATTGTATTTTGCTGATAACTAGATTGTTTTTATGTATTTATGAGGAAGGAACAATTGCAAGAAGCCATCAGGTGGGAAAAATCCCCATTCCTCACCCTCTCAAACTTTTGAAAGAAAGAAATGGAAGTGAACTTTGGTTGCTCAGAGTCCACATTAAAACAACACTAAAAACACTGAAAAAAAAAAAAGGGAGAGAAAAACAAACCCGAGCAGAAGATAGAGGAAGTACAATCAACATAAGCACAGCAGGAGAGTCTTTGAGTGCCTTGAATATGACAAAGGGTGCTCTTATTCCAAGCTTGTAGAACACAGCAGTTTTGCTCTGTGCTTGATTTATATTGTGCCCCTTCTATGGAATCAATTGCTTGAATGCTGGCAAGAGCTCCGTGCTGCTCCATTAAATGTAAGACCCACTGTGCTACAGGGTACTGATTAGCATGGACAGGAACAGACAGTAATGCCTGAAAATTCATTGCAGCCAAGTTCTTAAAAACTACCAAGTCATAACTTAACAAGAAGCCCAATTAGTGCTCAAATATCTTGCCTATTTTCTCTAGCTTGGCATTACTGTTGTTAAAACAGATTAAAACTAATGTATAACTCCCAGAGTGCAAAATTATATTACAAAATAAATATTCTAAATGAACGGTTCTCCATCCTGTATATGCAACCCAAGATGTAGAAATACACTATCATATGGATGATAAATGAAGATCAGCTTGAATTTGTGAAATGATTATATATGTACTGCAAATGAATAATGAAATAGCATTTTTCCACCCACATGCATATGATGAGTTGAAACTATTTCTTATGAGTTGAAATTACACATTTCAATTATTCTTTTTAATTTTTCCTCTAACAGATTATTCTTGCCATTTTTATTTATTTTAGTAGTCATCAATGTTTCTTTTATATACTATAGGAAACAAAAAAGAAGCTAGGCATTTTAATAACTTTGGTCCTGGAGAGGAAATCTCTAAGTAAACCTTTATCTCTGACATTCACTGAAACATGATTGTACAGGCATTTCAGTTAAGACATGTAAAGTGTAATGTCATTGCATTTCTATAAAACCACAGTTTGAGACCACAGTTTAGGTCTTTGTGACTGGGGTTAAACCATGACACCTTATAACCATTGCCTCATGTTTGCTTTTTTGGTTTTTTTAAAGGATACTGGGAGGCAGCAAATAGGGTAGCTGCATAGTTGTTTTGTCCAGTTTGGAGCTCTTCGGGTCTGCTTGTTTCTCAGATAAGAAGTGCAAAATTGTAATAGATTTGTTCTCTATAAAACTATACAAAATTCAGAAAGTTGCCAGATTGAGAGTAAGGCTGGACCTGCTCTATGAGGAAGTAATGAAGAGCTGAAGATGGTTTCAAAACTTCTCTCCAGAGTTCTATCGTACTGAAGACCTGAGTTTCTGAATTTCAAAAACATCATCTAACTTCCATTCATGTAAAAGGTGCAGTGGAAATTCAAGGTCTTACAGGTGTTCTTCCTATGAGTTTTGTGATGAAAGGCTTCTACATTTGGTAGGTGCCTCCAGTAACACTCTAGGATTCTCAAGCACTGTGAAGAAAGAGTGCTTGAATGTTATTAGGAATGTCAAAGATTTCTGTAAATGTCACCTATGTGACTTCATGGTGGGAAGAAAAGGAAACAACATTTTAACAAGTTTTATTTATTTTACACACAAGGAAAAAATTCTAATGGTGAAGACAGTGAAACAAAGGAAGAGATTGTCTCATTTTTTTAAAGTTAGTGGAGGTCCTCAAGAAACAGGTGGGCAGTCAAAATGCAGGAATGAAATAGGTGACATTGATTGTGCTATGGGGGAACAACATTTCTTAGTCTTGGATACACTCCATAGCATTCTGTAGCATGACAAGGGCCTGAATGTATTTTAGACCATCCAACAGAGTGCTAATAGTAGGCAATTACAGCCAGTTAGTAAAAATTCAGATGCTCATTTTCAAGGCAGTTTGTAAAAATCTAAACATTCCATTCTAAAATCTTCAACCAAATGCAACAGAAAGTGGGACGAGATGTGGGTCAGACCCAAGCTGCCCCTTCTGCCTTGGGACTCTGCACTGGAACACTGATCATTTCCTCCACAGGGCACACTTCACCATTAATGATCTTGTTCACTCAAAACCAGGAAAGCATTATGTATGTTAAATAATTACCCTCTCATAAAAGCGAGGCACTTCATCTGGAGAGCAGCACACTGAAGAAGGTGTCATAGTGGGCCTACGAGAAATTACTTTTTGGTTAGTGACATCACCATAAAAAGTCTCTTATTTTTAATCAATGAGTAACATTATCTTTTCAGGGTTTGCAATTAAACATTTTGAAGGATTTGCATGTCAGATCCTTCCCTCTCGCCCTCAATCCAAGCAGCTATTACTGTGTTTCACTGCAAAAGAATACTTAGATTAATATGAAAGCAAGAAAAGAACATCAAAGATGATACTGCAGATAATCTTATCTTTATTTGTCTTGAGTTGTACCTTACCAGATGAGTGGATTGACTCTTAATCCCTGTAATTATCATTATGGGAGACAGAATAGAAACAAAATAAGGTGCTGGTTTTGGTGTCAAACTTGACTTTTCACACTATTCTCCGTCCTGTTTATTTTAGTTTTGATACTGCTAAAAATGATACTCTGCGCAGTTTAATTCCAAAGCTCCAAACTGAAGCCATTGCAGGATATTTTATTGTGTTTCTGCATTTCACTAATCTTTTTCTCTCATCTCTTTACTGGGTATGAATTGCAAGAAGCACTGTGCCACATTTGTGTGCTTCATGAAAACAGTTTGCGTGTGCAGGCAGCATATGGCAAATGTATAAATGGTTATGAATAAATCATGAATCATCACAATTATTAATAACTGATAAAGTCCTGAAAAAACCTTTAGCTGAGCAATCTGAAGGAACAAGAGAGTGCAAAATGCCTTGGAGAAATGTGTATTCATTTAAGAAGTCAACACTCCCATAGCATTAAACACTGGATTTAGCGTGGGACTGAGTGGAGCCAGCTATCAAAATGGTTTTAGCAGTGATGACTCCAACAGAGCGTGTGTTCTTCTGGAATCTGATAAAGGAGGTAGTGAGAGGAAGACAGGGAGATGGATTGCTCAGGGGATTTGTAATGGGAACATCAAGAAAACACTTGCCAATTTCACTATGCTTTGCATCATATGATCTCAGAGTGCTTTTCTCATAGATTCATTGCTTTTATGGTCAGAAGGGACCATTAGATCATCCAGCCTGTGATCCTGTTTAATGCAAAATTTCAACCAGTTATCCCTTCACACTATCCAACATCTTGAATGCTTTGGAGTCTCTATGAGCTTATTCTGTAACTTTCATGCATGTTGAGAAGAACTTGCTTAGAAGGGAAGCCTTAATTTAAATAAGTTTTGTGCATAAATATTGCAATCTGAAAAGAGCTACAAGATTATATCCACAAAGATTTAGGATGCAAATGAACACCCAGGACATAATCCTGGGCAAAGATGTCACTATTTAAGGGTCTGCAGAGATGCATCTTTTTTCCCCTCCGATAATTATCTCTTCACATACTTTCAAAATTTACACTAATTTACATATATACTAGAACATCTCACACTTTCAAAAGAGGGATTTCTCAACTGCACTTGATATGGCAAATAGTTCTATTTCTCCCTTCTTTTTCCGTGTTGTGAGAGCATGGAGAACTTGCTCACTTAGAAGAAAGATTAAGTACTGAAGTGACTTTTTAGGATTAAGTACTGAAGTGACTTTTCTTGTGACTCACATATCATGAGACAAAAGTATATACAAACTCCTTCCCTCTCTTTCACTCTGACCAGACATTTGCAATCCATCACCAAGAATCAATACCTATCTTATTTTATTTTTTTGTTACTGTACCTCAGTTCACAGAAAATTTTCTGAGGTACTATCACAAACTTATGTTGATCCAGAAAACTGCCCGTTATTTAAATCCCACTTTGTAAAGATCCCTATAGCAGCAAAAAGCGAAAGGAAAATTGCCATTGTCTCAGCTGGCATAATTTGGCAATTCTAGTTCATCCTCCATTTAGATCATTAAAAGTCTTTAATTGATAGAGCACATTTTAAATATAAAATCAGAGCTGTGACAGGCTAAACTGGCAACAATCATCAACAACGGGCTTATATGAGATTATATCATGGTGAAAATGTTTAATGTTATTTTTGCATTGCTCTAGATAGAAAAAAAGGCAAAGAAATTTGAAATCATTCTGATGTATTTTGGAATGGTATTATGATAGTCTTCTACTTTTTCGATGATAAATTAGACACATTTTTCCAGGAAACTGAGAATAATATTTCTTTATGCTATTGAATTGGCTTTCTTCTATCATCAGCTAAGACACAATTTTGTACACAAAGAATTTTATCCATAATTTGGGTACTTGCATGTCAAAATCTTGAGACAAAATTATATGGTATTTGGATTCACTGTCTCAAAAAACTTGTCATTTCACCTATATTTAATATAAACTTAATTCTTTTTATATGAAGAAATATAAACCCACAGGAATCTGTGGTTACATGAAATAAAAAATGAAAAACAAAAGTGAATAAAATGCACCAAAGCAGTGATCAGCAGTTTGAATTTCAACAAACAATGGTTTTTTATCACTGAGGTTTCAATACTCAGATAGATACTGTCTGATATAATTATTAATCAGCAGGATGACAGGATGGAATCCACCCTCAGAAATTGCAAGAGTGACAATATGTTGGAGTGAAGCTATGGATGGGAGAAAGGCAGAGCTTCCCAACAGGTTGGATAATTTGCTTTATAGATACGTTACGAAGCTCAGCATGGACAGAGACTCCTTCACCTGGGATGGAATAACCCCCTGCACCAGTGCAGGGTCCCATGTTGGAAAGCAGCTCTGGAAAAGGACCTGGAGTAGGTCATGATGGACAAGAAGTGTGCAGAATATCCCTATGGTTGAGAGACCCACACTAAACTGTATTAATCAGAATATTGAAGGAAGTGATAATTCTTTAGTGTCTGCCCCCTGTGAGTTTGCTTTGGAGGCCACCATCACTCATTTTGTCCTCCCCCCCACAGCAAAGACATTTCAATGATGCAGTGAAGGGCCAGCAGAGTCATTAGCAGCACAGAACACATCACAAATGAGGGGAAGATGACACCAAGCTGTGTGGTAAGTCATCTCCAGAGAACTTGTAGGGTTTGAAAAGTGGAACCCTGTGAACCTCTTGAAATTCAGCAAGACCAACTGCAAGGTCCTGCACATGAGTCAGGGCAAACACCCCTATCAGCAGGTGATGGATTCCACACAGCCCCAGTGAGAAAGATTTGGGAATGCTGGTGAATGAAAAAGGAGGTGTGAGCTAGAAATGTGTGTTCACAGTCCAGAAAGCCAACTGTATCCTGGGCTGCATGAAAAGAAATGCGACCAGTAGGTCAAGGGAGGTGATTGCCCTCCTCTATTCTGCTCTTGTGAGGTCTCAGCTGGAGTATTTCATCCAGCTCTGGGATTCGAAGTGCAAGAAAGATACAGAACTTTTAATGCAGGTCCAGAGGAGGGCTATAAAAATGTTCAAAGCAATGGAATATGCCCCCTGTGAAGAAAGGCTGAGAGAGTTGAAATTGCCCAGCTTGTAGAAGAAAGAGCTCAGACACTTTATTGCATCCTAAAGATACATAAATACTGCTTACAAAAAAGATGGTGATCGATTTTTTACCAGGTCCTGAAGTGATAAAACAAGGGACAATGGCTTAAAATGGAAGCAGGTCAGGTTTAGATTAGATGTTAGAAAATAATTATTTACTGTGAGGGTTGTGAAGCTCTGGCACAGGTTGCCCAGAGAGATGGTGGGTGCCCCATCCCTGGCAGTGCCCAAGGCCAAGCTGGATGGGGCTGGGAGCAACCTGGTCTAGGGTGAGGTGCCCATGGAAGGGGGGCTAAGATCTATAAAAGTCAATTCCCCTCCAAGTCAAGCCAGTCAATAATTCTGTGAAAGAAAAAATAGTGGGGAAAATCTCTGACAAGTTTTTGTATTATATTGAAAGTGAAGACATGAAGCATTCAAATTAATTAAGCAAAGATCTATCCTATAAATTTTTTTCTGATATTTTGTATACAGAAATACTGTCACGAGTATTTTAACCTTTGAAGTGAACATACAGTTGTAGCCTTCAAGGACACTATCCATGCTTCTGATTTACCTTATAGAATATATATTTTTCTCACTTAAGGTGAGAAAGGTTACATACAGTCTTATTTGACTCCATACCCCAGCATATATTCTCATAGTGCCGTAGTTTGTTTCCTACATATTTTCCTTTTATTAAGAGTAACACCTCTCTCACCTAAGTGAGATTTTTCATTAAAATAATGAGCCATATAACACTTTGAGTCTTAATAGTTAACCAATGATCACAGAACACTTGATAAATTAGAATTTCAATACCCTAGAAGCAAATGTTTTAAATACCATTGTTCCCATCTTTCTGGAGGTTTAAATTGAAACCAACTGGAGTTCACTCAGGTGCCTACTTGAAAAACTGTGCAAGCAGTTTTCTCATAATGACCAAGTGGTGACTAACACTGTTCTCTGACTACTTATATTTCCCAGGTGTCCTAAGCTAGAAAGGAGTTTTTTCTGCTGCTTTAGTGAAGTAACACCTGCAATAGGTAATCTCTTACTGGTGTCACTCCTTCAGCTGCTGACCACAGGCCACATAAGTGGCACAGATGAGCAAGAATTAAATGTTCAGTAGGCTGCAGTAGGTGATATTCAGGTCTGTGACATCCCAACCTCCTTTTGAGGAAAATATGCCTTTCCTGGGAACCATGCTGCAAAACTGCCAGAGAATTTTGTTTGCGTTTAGGTGGCAAGAGAATACAGCTGAAGAAAAAGTAAATCTTTTGTATCACTACATGGACTACTTGACAACCAGACTCATTTATCTCATACATATTTATTAATTTTAAGAGCTTTTTGTAAGTCATTTGACATTTCATTTAACATACTTGTATTATTACCCTTGAATGCTTATTTGCAACATTAAAAACCACTTCTATTTCTTAGAGGGGCAGAATTAGCATGATACTGAAGTCATTTGCACATATGAAGTGAGACTGTATGTAAATGTGATGAATATATGTGTAAATATGTGTGTTCCTATAAAAGTACCTACCTATAAAAGTATATGTTCACACATATACTTTTATTATCTATCTTGCAGTCTTAGTTATTCTAAGAGTTTGGAACTCTGCATCCCCTAACAACAGTCACATACATTTGCATGGTCATTTATCAAGACACTTTGACTTGGGACAGGAAATATCAACAGAAAATCTGATGGTCTAAGTTACCTTTTATATTCTGTTGATGTCAATGAAGATAAACCAACCATTTTAGGGGGGAAAAATCTTCCACTTTATATAGCTGAATCCTTTAAATGAATCTAGCATGAAATCTGACTGCTTCCTTGGACTAGTCTTCTTTTGCTTTAAGAAAGCCTACAAAATGATTTAAGAAAAAGATGTCTATTCTGGGAGTAGGACAAGGTCCTTTTCCGGACTTTAATACGTCTGTTTTCCAGTTCTTCTGTGAAATCTATAGAGATGAAGATCTTTCAGGATCAAAGCCACTTTGGTAACAGTAAGGGACTTCAAAGTAAATTCAGACAAAAAATTGTTGGTATCATTCTACTCATAAAATGATAATTCTTCATATCAGCATCTTTTCAAAGGTTTGCGCCTATTTCTGTGAAATATCCCTATTAAAGTTTCTAGTCAAAATAAGAGAAAGTGAGCCAAACAAAACAAATTGCAAGAGAAGGAGATAGGAAAAGAGAAATTGAAGTGAGTTTTTTAAAAAGAAGGGTATACAAATAATGTCAACATTCCCCAAAACAAAATGTCTGGGTTTGTGTTCTGAGAAAAACACAGAGTGCTGGGGTTTTTTGAGCCTCCCAATGGTGAGAGTGATAATAAAAATTTTTCATTCAAATGCTTTCCTTTAAAATCTCTCTCATTATTTAGGCTAGACTATTTGACTGTTTTTAAACAAAACATTTATTTTGTGACTTTTCTGGTTCTAAACAGAAAAACAAATGAAATATAAGACAATAGAAATACTTCATAATCTACAAAATAAAAAATAAAAAGCACACATGTTTGGAAGGCCATCCCTCTAACATCATTATCTGCTCAGCTATTTTCCCTGGCATATAGCAACAACAAAGGAATAACTAGTTTTGTATTAATGTCATCATCCTGTCTCTTTGCAGATAGTTAGTGCAGTCCAAAATAGGTGTATGTGCTTGAAAGATTAGTCCTGGTTTTATATGCATAATGTGTTGACATCATTGCTCAACTCTAAGCACAGTTAATTTTTATTTAAAATGAAGAAACATAATGAAGGCTGTGTGCTGGAAATGTCATAAGAAACTGCTTGTGTATATTATCCATTTTCATTTTCTGTGATTTATGTGATGGAAATTGCAAGCATGCTGTGAAAAGTGAAGCTCCAGACTTGAAACATATGAAGTTGAATACTACAAAGGACTTTGGCATTTGAGTTACCCTGAGAAATTATTTTATTTGACTGTTATGAAGGTGAAAACAGAATAGCTTTCCTTAAGTTTACGCTTCAATTTGCTATAACAACTTAGATTTTCTTGTTCTGATGTAAAGAATAATCTTAGCACAAAATTCTGTTTAGATGATTTTTTTAAACAAGTCTTGATTATGAAATGTAGCCATAATCACACTCTACACATGATTAATCTCCAAAAAGCTACATACTTAGAGAGGATATGTAATTAAAACAAAATATTATCCTTTGCCATTAGGAAATGCTCTTCTTATCAGAGTTGCAGAATGCTGGCTGAAGTATTACATGGGTCTGTTGGGAGTATGGTTAATGTACTAACATCTCTGGTTAAGTCCATAGTAACCAATGGTACATGTTATATATCACTTTTAATTTGCACATTCCTAAGGGATGAAAGTTTTACAGTGCTTCCAGCTGTGAGCCAAAGCCCCTCAGTGCTGCAATGTTAGTAATAGTTGCACTCTAAAAAATGTCAGGATTTATTGTGAAATGTGTTGGGTATTTTTTTGTTGTTGTTGGTTTTGGAGGTTTTTTTGTCATTACAGTAGTTTTGCTATAACTCACTTATGTTGCTTTGCAAATAGAGATCATAGAATTGTAGAATCAGAATAGTTTGTGTTGAAAGGGAACCTTCAAAAATAATCTAGTCTGACCCAAATTCCCCTGGGTATAGGCAGCTTTCACTAGACCAGGTTGCTCAAAGCCCCATCCAACCTGACCTGGAACACTTCCAGGGATGGGGCATCCACAGCTTCTCTGTGTAGCCTGTACTGGTGCATTACCACCCTTATTGTAAAATATATTTTCCTTGTGTCTAATCTAAATCTACCCTCATTCATTTTAAGACTTTTACTACTTGTCCTGCCACTACAGACCCTGGTAAAAAGTCTCTCTCCATCTTATAAACCAACTTCATATGAGAAAAGTTTACAATAAGATCTCCCTGAGTCTTCTCTTCTGCTGACTGAAGAACTCAAACTCCCTCTGCTCTTCATAGGAGGCATATTCCATCTCTTTGAACACCTAGTGACCATCCTCTGGACCTGCTTTGAAAGATCCATTCCTTCCTTATCCCCAAAATGGAGGCAGTACTCCAGGTAGGGCCTCCCGAGAGCAGAGTAGAGGGGAGAATCACTTCATAATTTAACATGCTTGACTGATAGATAAACCCCTTATCAGAGTAGGTCCAGAAGAAGGAAACAGGGAAAATTTACCCCACAGCTTTTGAACCCCAAAGCCTTTTGCAAGATGTCTTTGTAGTTGGCAGGCTTTAGCAAGCACAAGGTTTTAGACTCGTTATGGGATCTACTGAATGAAAGACTTGTAGAGAGGAAAACAGATAAGCTGAACTTTTCTGAGCTCAGCAATATTTGAAATCTGTTCAGTGAGGACCATCTATCAGGTGAACTGAAATAGGCAGACATCCTACAGAAGACAAATAACTTTTAAGGAAACAGGAAGATGTATGAAAGTTGAATTAAATTTGCTTAGGAAAGCATGCATACGGCATTTCAGCATGTATTTCATCAAATGTAACAAGACTATTTCAGTGTAAGACTTTTTATTATTATTTAATATTAGAAACAATGTAATCTCTGTTTGTATAAGACAGCACAGCCCTTCTGAAATCAGCAGAGTTATACTGATTTATGGTAACTGGCGATCTCATCCTGTATTTTTCCATTAATAAGCTTAGAAAAGCTATTTCTTCACAAATAAGAAAGCTAATTGTTTGACCTCTCAGCCTCACCTTTTTTTATAGCTGTCTTGGGTATTTACAGAGAAGAGTTATGAGAAACAGCCCATCTCAGGACAGGGTGAGCTGAACCTCTGCACCACTGGGGTGATGAGCACAACCGTGGTCTCCAGTGGGGCATGATGTCTGCACAGTGGATGTGCCTTAGTTACTGGGGCTGTTGCATTTCATATTACAGCCATGAGACAGGTCTGGAGCTGAACTTCAGTGTCTGATGTGCAAGTGGGCTCTGGGAGCTCAGCGGGGGGACCATCTTTGGCTTTTCTTGTTGCAACTTGGAAACCACAGTTCTCTGATGGGGTCATATTTTTCTTTGTAAATGCTTCTTACTTTGTGGGTTGGACTGAATAGATTTCAAGCAGCTGTGCTTTATTCCATTCAGAAACTTCAGTTGGTAGGTTTGGCCAGCTTCTTACCTAACACCAAATACTTCTATTTAGCATTTTCCAACATACATCAGAAACACATATTTAAAATGGTGCATACCTTTCATATTCTACATCTCCATCCATCTCGTGGTTATTCACACCTAATCTTATGTTTCGCTACAAGTCAAATGAGATAAATCCTCCTCTTAAGTTACTGGGGCAGAACTAAATCAATCTTCATCCTCTTAGCCAGCCCAGATCCTGCTGTGTCTTTGGGCCTTTCAGTCTTGTTCCCTTTTGTTCAGGCTACCTTGAGTGCTCCCCCATGAGGGTGGACTGGAGCCATTAAGACTGTTATCTCCAGTATTTCGTCTTAATGACCCTTAAGTGTAAGCTGTTAGGCACCAATTAGAAAGGCCTCCTTCCTCTTTCTCTAAGTGGGTAGACTCTATTAACTTGACAAATCCTCAAGGTGAAATATCTATTGGGTACAGATTAAAGTTGTTTAGGAGATTTTTCTTCCCAGAAGAAGCTGATTCAGCAAGACCAAAATGCTTATTAGGAATATATTGCTTTTGAAAAACACCCAGTGAAATTCAGCCAGACCTTAATGAAATTGCTTGTTTTTCTGCTGATGCATTCAGTGGGGAAACCTGACTTCCTTTACCATATGCAAAGATACGGGAATCACACCATGAGTACTGCCAGAAAATCTTAGTGCTTCGCTGACATGGAGTCGAGAAATTGGAATTTTTTAGATCACCATTTTTAGTCTGGTTGAGGAGTGCTAAATTGTGTGCTGATAAATCTAGTGATTTCAGACTCCGTCTCACACTCTATCTATATGTTCATATATTTGTTGCTCAGTTATGCCTGGACCCTCAGCTTCTGCCACTTGTCAGTCATTCAGAAGCTAAAAAAATACCTGGATCCATGAATGACATGAGGACATGATTTGTCACGTCTAACAGCATTTACTTTAAATATTATTTTTTGTTTACTGTTAGGTATTTTATTCAAACTTCATTGAAAGTATGCTTTTTATTTCACAATGAAGCATTCCACTCCCCTCACCAATGTTGGACTTTTTTTCTCTGATCAGAATTTGTAGCATTATACTTAATTTCTAATATTACACTGTGAGAGTAGGAGGCTTGGAACCAGTCTTGTTAATTATCAAGACACTCCTACTTTTATTATAGATCTCAGACTAAAGCTCATGAAAAATAATTCTGCAGCACTGTCATACAGTGTTATCTGCTTTGTGCCCATGGTGCAAGGGTAGAGGAAAATTTTATACCCATTGTGAAAGTTGCATCAGTTTGCATCAAATATGGATTTTTTTATGCAAATAGGATTCCCCACTGCTTCTATTACAACTTGCTACTAGAAACCAGTACCTGAAAATTCTCTTTCTTTCAATGTGTTGGGGATTTCATTTCTATTGATGACAAGTGCTATTACACAGTAATGGATTATAGGAATTTATTTAAAATAAAAAATATGAGAAGGATTATATATGCAAATGGAGGAATGAAGGTCAAAAGAGTAGATTAGAATGTAAGAAATGATGGAATAAAAAGCAGAAATAGGACTGTACATACAAATATAGATACCAATTCTTATAGCTAGAATTATAATGTATAATAATGCAAATAGTGAATATGCTCAGTGCTAGAACATCTTTGGCACAACATGAACATTTTCAAATGTTAGCGTGGGAAGAATACCAGGGTTTTTGACTATGAGACATGTATGGGATTTGCATACCATATATTCTGCACACATAGAAGGGCATAGATTTCCTTTGCTGAAGCTTAGTTTTACACCAGAATATGAATTTTGCACCTCCTTACTGGATATCTCTGATTGTTCAACTTCTCCATTACAGTAAAGCTGGAGAAAATAAGTGGGCTCACAGTTGCTCAGTTGATCAGTTTACCAATATATCCACTCATGCTTTTCAGATGGCTGTAGAATGAGGTCTTAGATACCTGATTTTGATCAGTTCAGAGTTTCTTTTGCCACTGTTTCAAGTGTTTAATTCCTGGAAATGAGTCAGCTTTAATGAGAAGATGCAGGATTGTTCTGTGTGTCATTCTTATGGAACTACAAGAGTGTTACAGTGTGTTAATTATCCAAGCATACAATCAACTATCCAGAGAAACAGAGAACAAATGTTTGCTTTCAGAAGAGAAGGTTTTTGTTTAAGGAATCTCATTGTGACACCTCTGCTTTCCATGCAGTTTTGAAGCAGAACTACAAGAATCATTAAGATTAGGGAGGCAATGGCATCTACTGAGTTTCCCAGGGCTGTGACTAAAATCATATAAAGGACAGATATTTTTGTTGCTTATCAGACAGTTTTATTCCATCCCTTTCTTAGGTTTTAGATAAATACTTTTCTAAAAGCTATAAAGAAAGGAGAGGAGAGGAGAGGAGAGGAGAGGAGAGTAAAGAAAAGACTAAGACAAAGGGGTTTTTTCCTACTAGAACAGGTGACTAAAATCATATAAAGGACAGATATTTTTGTTGCTTATCAGACAGTTTTATTCCATCCCTTTCTTAGGTTTTAGATAAATACTTTTCTAAAAGCTATAAAGAAAGGAGAGGAGAGGAGAGGAGAGGTGAAGAGATTAAAGAAAATACGAGGACACAGTGTTTGCTTCATTATAGAACACA